>NC_142368.1:26240282-26540282 GCF_059441175.1 Urocampus carinirostris
AAATGTTAGATCTTTTCTCTAATTATTAATGCAAATGAGTCAAAACTTGTTGAGCTGAGTTTAAGATATCTGTCTGAATGTAAAAGACGATAAAAAACGATGATAAAACATAAAATTGAGTAGTAAAACACAGCACCTTTTATAGAGATGATCAAATATTTAAAAATATTGAGACATTCTCCATTATCAGTAATGTGTGCAATAATATTTAAGCATTCTGGAAAGAAGATTAATTCAGTTAATTTTATGTATAAATTCACCACACTTAATTATGGTCCAATGCATAACATATTGAGAAATATTAGAAAGAGTCAAAAAGAACTTTGTTAATTCAGTGACATCAACAATCTTAGAGGTTGTCACATGAAGGGAAGGATGGTTTCAGCCCGAGGTAATGTGCAGGATAGGAGGCCAAAAGAAGAAAAAAAAATGTGAGAAGTTCAGGTGTCTGCTGTCAAACGCTCAACTGTTTGAACTGACACGCCAGACAACATCTGTGTCCCCACTTTAGGAAAATGTTTGATATCAAATCGGCACATAGAAATGATAAAACTTAACACCCTGAGGCGATTTCTCAGAGGTTTTAGAGAGGATTTTCCAATTTGAAGTAATTTACCTTGGTAACTATGTTGAGTGGACATGCCTTTGCATGGCCGTAACAGATACACATCCCTCCGACTGAAATGTCTTTGATGGAATAGTAGTACTGAGGAGAAACAACATAGAAGAATTATGCACAATCAATCATCAGTATGTTCAAAATTCAATATGACAATTTTGTGTAAAGCAGTGGTTCTCAACTGGTCTGACTTAAGGACCCACCATCCCAACCAAACTACAAGCGACCCAAATTGAGAAAAAAAGTTCCACTTCTGAAATTTATTGAATAAGATACGGTCACATGTTGTAAAAACAAAACAAAAATAAACAGCAATTGATAATAGTCCCTTGGAGGCAAGGGTCTCCAATCTTTTTTCACGCAAAAAGCTACTTTTTGTCACAAATTAGCTTAAAGAGCACCCAGTTTGATAAGCATTTCTAAAATAACAACTTAGTGTCACAATCACATGTATTGGGAACACCTGTGCTCAGGTTTTTGGTGCCAACAGCCAGAATAGCTGATTGGCGCACCCTGTACATTTAAATCCCCAGCTTACGGTAACACTTTGTCTGATTGTACTCATGCTACCTGTTGTCTTCAGCTCAGTAAGCCCGTACCTCTGACTCTTTGCCTGCTCCCTGTTTTCTTCTGATTGATCTTCATTGCCGACCCGTTTCTGTAATTGCCTACGACCTGCCCTGCCCGTCTGACTCCTGAACTCTTTTCCGAATACTACGACGCCCTTCTTCTCCAACCCCGGCCAACAACACTACGATTACGCCTGTCCGCGACCGTTCCCGCCAAGCCTTCACCCGCCTGTCAAGTTCCGTCAATCCGCCAACCAAAAGATCGAAGAATCCCACCTTGTCATTTCCTTCCTTTCAATAAAACCAAGAAACGAGCGCAAGTGATCTCAGTCTTCCTTTCGTCCTGTCTGACAGAACAATCAGACCACATCATGAGATCAGCGCACGTTTTTCCGAAGGAAGAACCAAGCAACTCGGAGCCTCCTTCCGCTCTACAACGGCTACAATGGACCGAGAGTGCCGTACAGAAGTCTGCAAGTGACGTCGCCAGACTACTACAACAAGTCCAAGAGCAACAAGGTCTTCTGCAACAGCAACAACACCTCTTACTACAGAACCAACAGCAGGTAGCGAGCCTGTCTGAGCAGCTGTCAAAATTACTGACGTCACCATTTCCGCATTCCGTCAACCCGTCTCCGAGTCCACAAACACTCCCGCCGAGTCTTCCATTGCCTACCTCGCATGTCTCCGAAGCAGCAGAACCCCCTGTGGGTGCAACAGAAATGTTTTGCGGCGACCCTACCCAAGTCCGTGCCTTCCTCGTAAACTGTCGACTCATTTTTGATCTCCAACCCCGAAATTTTCGATCCGAGAGAACCAAGGTAGCGTTCGTCATTAACCACATGACTGGGAGAGCTCGGCTTTGGGGTACCGCTGAGTTTGAACGAGGATCGGTGGCATGTTTCTCGTTTGCACTATTCTCCCAGGAGATCCTGAAAGTATTCGATACTGGGTCTGCCTCGTCTGACGCATCCCGCTCCCTGCTTAACATTCGCCAAGAAAAACGTTCGGTCGCCGACTACTCCATTGACTTCAGAACACTCGCTAGCCAGAGTAATTGGAATGAGGAAGCGTTAGTGGACGCTTATCTCCACAGTTTGGCCGATTACTTGAAGGACAAATTGATGTCCAATACTCCACTTTATACCCTCGACGAAGCCATTGCACTGACGGCGCGAATTGACCGTCGGGTCCAAGCACGGGGACAGGAGAGGGGAAGAACAATACGACTCCCGACGAATTCGCCCAAAGAGCCAAGTGGGTTCCAAACGCCCCGACCCCCGATGACAGTTACTCACGAAGCCATGGAGATTATTCAGGCAGCGCTATCGGCAGAAGAGCGCTGGCGGCGGGTTTCTGAGGGACTTTGTCTTTATTGCGGCGGCAAGGGGCATCGAATCTCAACGTGTCCGTTAAAAGGGGGAATGGTCTGACAACGGAAGCGTCCGATTGAGTTCTGCCCGTATCCCGTCCTCCAAAACCTCTCGACCTTCCCTCGAAGTGCATCTCTTGATTGCTGGTTCCCCACAGAGACTTTTCTGCGCTAGTGGATTCCGGGCCGAAGCTAACATTTTGGACCTCTCCCTCGCCCACGAACTCAAGATTCTATTGAATTCCCTCGCTACTCCTATCACCGCCCGAGCACTAGATGGCCGTCTTCTGGGCACAGTTAACCATGTTACCGAACCAATGGAGATGAGACTTTCTGGCAATCATAGAGAGCAAATTCGGTTCCACCTGCTCCCATCCCCCGGCCAGCCACTCGTTTTGGGCCATCCATTGCTGGTACGTCACAACCCTCACTTTGATTGGCGTTCGGGGACCGTCATGGAATGGGGCGTCGAGTGCCATCAAACCTGTCTACGTTCTGGATATCACCCCGACCGACCCGTGGCTTCCAAGTCTCCCCCTGACGTGTCCAAGGTCCCTGCCTGTTATCACCACCTACGGGAAGTCTTCAGCAAAGCCAAGGCCACTTCCCTTCCCCCAAATCGCCCCTATGACTGTGCTATCGACGTTCTGCCTGGCTCTACTCCCCCGCGGGGTCGTCTCTATTCCCTTTCTGCACCCGAAAGACAGTCCATGGAGGAATACATCTCGGAGGCCTTGGCAGCTGGAATAATTCGGCCATCCTCTTCCCCGGCTGGAGCTGTTTTTTTCTTTGTTGGCAAGAAAGATGGTTCCTTATGACCATGCATTGACTACAGGGGCCTTAATGATATAACAGTTAAGAATCGCTACCCTTTCCCACTGCGCGCCTCCGCCTTTGAACTGCTGCAAGGGGCTACAGTGTTCACTAAACTGGACCTCAGAAACGCTTATCATCTGGTCCGTATCAGGGAGGGAGATAAATGGAAAACGGCTTTTAACACTCCCACGGGGCACAATGAATATTTAGTCATGCCTTTTGGTCTAACGAACGCCCCCGCCATCTTCCAGTCCCTTATCAACGACGTGCTGCGTGATGTACTCAACAAGTTTGTGTTTGTCTATGGATGACATTCTGATTTTCTCTAAATCCCTGGAGGAACACACGCAGCACGTCCAACTTGTCCTTCGACGACTCCTAGAGAACTCCCTCTTCGTTAAGTTCCACGCCCAAACCGTGTCTTTCCTGGGGTATATCATCGTGGAGGGGAGATTGGAGATGGATCCTGCGAAGGTGTTGGCAGTCACCTCCTGGCCTGTACCCATGGATCGCAAGAAGCTCCAGCAGTTCTTGGGTTTCGCCAATTTTTACCGACGATTTATTCGGAACTATAGCACAGTAGCGGGTCCCCTGACGGCTCTCACTAGCCCCAAGGAAACTTTCAAATGGTCTCCTGCGGCTGACAAAGCATTCTCTGCATTCAAGGCTCGATTTTCGACGGCGCCCATCCTCCAAGTACCTGACCCGGGGCGTCAGCTAGTTGTTGAAGTGGATGCCTCGGACATTGGTGTTGGGGCTGTTCTCTCCCAAAGGTCAGCCGAGGATCAAAAGATGCACCCCTGTGCATTCTTTTCACGTCGCTTATCCCCCGCCGAACGCAATTATGACGTGGGGGATCGTGAGCTGCTAGCAATAAAATCGGCCCTTGAGGAATGGCGCCACTGGCTGGAAGGGGTGCCAGTTCCGTTCCTAGTTTGGACTGACCACAAAAATCTTGAATACATCCGTTCTGCTAAACGTTTGAACCCGAGACAATCCCGCTGGTCAATCTTCTTCACCCGTTTCAACTACACCGTTTCCTACCGCCCCGGGTCCCGCAATGTCAAGCCAGATGCCCTCTCTCGCCAGTTTCAAAAGGAGGACAATCATTCCCAGGGTCCGACAGCCATTGTTCCTGAGTCCCGGTTACTGGCCACTCTCACCTGGGACATTGAGGACCGCGTCAGGGAGGCCCTCCAAGACCAAGCAGGCCCCAGTACTTGTCCAGAGGGGCGGCTATTCGTCCCGGAAGCCCTACGGTCGGAGGTCCTTCAATGGGGGCACGACTCTTGCCTCTCCTGTCACCCGGGTGCTACCCGCACCAGCAACTTCCTGGCCCGACGTTTCAGGTGGCCCTCATTGGCTAAGGCAACCAGGAGTACGTCGGGGCTTGCCAAACCTGTGCTCGGCAGAAGACTTCTAATCGGCCCCCTGCCAGATTGCTTCAACCTTTACCAGTCCCCAGACGTCCTTGGTCCCACATCTCCTTGGACTTCGTTACTGGGTTGCCTACCTCGGAAGGGATGACAACCATTTTGACGATTATGGACCGGTTCAGCAAAATAGTCCACTTCGTGGCCTTGCCCAAACTTCCGTCCGGAAGGGAGACAGCGCAGGTGGTCCAGCTGCATGTCTTCCGCCTACATGGAATCCCAAAAGACATTGTTTTAGACCGAGGTCCTCAATTTGCCTCGGGATTTTGGAAAGAGTTCTGCCGTCTCCTGGGAGCCTCGGTCAGTCTCTCGTCGGGTTCCATCCGCAATCTAATGGACAGTCTGAACGCCTCAATCAGGAACTGGAGGCGGCTCTCCGCTGCCTGGTTTCCCGTGAGCCTCTTTCCTGGGCGCAACAGCTGGTATGGGTGGAATACGCCCACAACTCCCTTGTCTGCTCCTCCACTGGCATGTCTCCCTTCCAGTGTGTCTATGGCTACCAGCCACCCTTGTTCCCCAACCAAGAGGAAGAGGTTTCCTGTCCGTCGGCTCTTGCAAATGACCGTCGCTGTCGTCGCACTTGGGCTCAGGCACGGGCTGCTCTTCTTCGGGCCCCCCGATTCCTGGGACCGTTTCCGATGGACAAAATTATTAGTCCATCGGCAGTCCTGGGGGGGGCGGGGGGAGGCTGGAGCCCATCCCAGCCATCTCCGGGCAGTGGGCAGGGGACACCCTGAACTGGTTGCCAGTTCACTGGTTGCCAGTTCACTTTGGTCACTTTGAGTCTCCATAATTCTTATTCTTCCTTGTATTTTTGACCACTCGTTTTCAGGTGCTCTACACAATACAGCGAGATAGTGTTCGAATAATAAACACTATCCCTTAATGCCCAATTAGCTGCATTTCCAATGAAATCCAAAACGCTTCACATCAGTAACTTTTTCTTAATAATAGAATCCATATATCATCATTTTTTATCCGCCATGATTGGCATATGTAAAATAACAGTCTTTTTCTTTGGTGTGAATTGTCAAGTGACATCCTGCATATACAGGGAATAACCATCAGTATTGTTAAATAGTGTAATTGACAATCATTTATTGACCCTTTAAAAATAGGTCCCAAAAGTAGGTCTCGACCCACCAGTTGAGAAACACCGGTTTAAAGAACCCCTATCAGCCTTACCCGCCTGGTCACAATGGGATCGATATCTTTGGGGTCGTGCAGGGTGAGCGTCATGAGGTCCGCGTTGAGCGTCCGAATTCTCTGGAGCACCAGTCTGATGTAGCGGGCAGAGGTGAAGTTCAGCAGGGTCGGGGACGGGTCGTCCGCACTGGGACGGCCGTTAATTAAAGAAGTGTGGATCTATACCGGGGAAAAAAAGAGAAAATAAGTCACAAGGAGCAAATGAGTGAAATTTAGTGCAAACGTTAAAGGTGCACTGTGTCTTTTGTGGTGACGGATAGCGGCAGAGGTGAGGGGTATTTGGGGAAATGGATTGTCTGAGGGAGACAAAAGACAGTCGCTGGTAACACATACAAACAAGCACACAGACCAGCTTCATTTTGCCCAAAAATATCAATTGCACCAGAAAAGAAGAGCTTATAACAAAGATTTACAGTTTGAAAAATAAAATAAATAATGTGAGTCGATAGGCCAATAGTTGGCATTTTTACACCTAAATATTTGTGTCATATTTGCAATAACCTGGAAATTATCATTGGATCCATTTTTTGTATGTTTCAGTAGTGCAGCCTATCACGCGAAAGGTCCCCAGTTCAAGACCAGGTGGAAACATATGTTGGCCTGGAGAGGGAAGGGTACCACCGAGCTGTACTTGCCGAAGACACACCACAGGAAATAGTGTCCCTAGGACCCTAGGGGTTAGGGATCCAACCAACCAACCATTATTTGTACTGTAATCCCTCTTTTATCACGGGTAATGCGGACCAGAACCCCCCGTGCTTTAAAAAAATCCACAACGTGGGCTTTATCAATCCCCATGCATGACACAAAGCGGGCCACAATGGCCTGCTTCATCAAAATTGCGCTCTCCTAGCCCCTGCTCTCAGCAATAATGGACCGGGAATAATGGATCATGGCAACAACCCTGCATTTCTTTTAAGGCAGGCAAAAGCAACACGCCTCCCAGTAAAAAGGCCTTTTGCCATTCCCCCCTTGCAGCCATATACGATAGGAATAATAGATTATGGACACACAAAAACAGTTCAATTTAGGCGGAAATAATAATAATAATATCAAAAAAGAGCAACCAGGCCAGACAAAAGTGCGCTCTGCCTGTCATATTAAGATGTTTTGATAATCTCATCTCATCTCATCTCATTAGCTGTACCGCTTATCCTTATTAGGGTCCCATCCCAGCCATCTCCGGGCAGTGGGCAGGGGACACCCTGAACTTGTTGCCAGCCAATCGCAAGGTACACGGGGACAGATTTCACAAAAATTAATAAAATAAGTGATACAATAATATACCATGAACTAAAATAATTATAATTATATTATATTATAAATACGATTATAATATATTACAAATACATACATAATGATAATTATTTTTTTGAACAAAATAATGAACAAAAATGTGAAACTCGAACCTTCGGAAAAAAGAGTTGTTCCCCAGCTATTTAAGATCTAGTATCAGTATTGTCAAACAACGCTGCCATTCAAGGCCAAAGTACTGCTCATCTCTGAAGTGTAGATGACACTTTACACCGCAAACCAACGGCAACAGATGATGAAGGTGCTGTATCTGAGTCAGATCAAGAAGCTTCTCCTGTTAGGGTAACCATTGAAACCAGTTTTATCTGTTTTAGGTAAGGTTAGCAAAACCCTAACCCAAAATACGGCCTGAAGATGGCTGTACTTGCAAGACACACCACAGTAGGTGGTTTGGGGATCCTTGAACAATGAATAACAATAACAAAAGTAATAATAAAAATCGGAAAAATGATCTATCAGGAATGATGTCCAGTAAAAGCAACATCAACAAGCAGCCCCAAGAAAGAGCAGAACTTCTGTCAGGCCGTCTCACTAATGTGGCCAAAAGCAACATTTGGCACCTGCCAAAATGTCGTCAATTGTGCCAAAAGTGTATGACAATGGGGGGTTTGGAGATACTCGATGGGTGCAAGCTGCACACTTGGAAGTAACGAAGGAGATGGTTGTGTGGGTGTGAAAGTGTTAGGAGTGACACTGTAACGTGTGTGACTGTGTGTGTTTATGTGCAAGACGCATCGCCTCTGACTCATTATAGTTGCACTGTGATCAGACGACTCGGGAGCTGTCAACCACAAGTGTGCACGCAAACCCTTGGCGCATCCCAACTCCTCCGTTCCTTGCGGCTCTTGACATCTCCTCGCTCAAACCCCCTCCGGTGCGCTCCCACAGGACTCACGCGCACAAACACACACAGAACAAACATTATTTCCAAAATCACACAAACACTCGCTCCCTTGGGTAAACGCATCCACACATCTAGACAGGCGAATACAATTAGAGACCTATGTGGGAAATGTAGATGTGTGTGTGTGTGTGTGTGTGTGTGTGTGTCCTGAAGCCTTCCATTCATTAATGTCAGTTAAGAGCGCTCTTCTACTTTTGGCAATACACACACAAATATACACAATTGCAGCATCATAATAGCATCCCATCATGTCGTTAGGATTTCACATACAGTAGTGTATTTATACTCTGATGGGACTTGTATGTTAAATGATTAACATAATATTATAATCCAGGCCCAGGCCACTTAAATATGTGGTTTAAAATCCGATACATATCCAATCTCCTGAAATGTAAATTTTGTCTGAACTGTCAAGGCACATGCATGCAACTTGTATGTCATTGATAGGCGTATACGTCACTATTCTTCCTTCAACCAGGCGGGAGGACGCGGAGAAATAAACAACCACAGCTGATGAAAACAATTGTTGAGTGTCATTAAAGAAAGATCAAGTAGCATACAAGTCGCATTTAGTTGGAAATGTGAACAATCTCAGAAAAACACAGAATTTCACCCCAAAAAATTCATAATTGAGCATTATTCTCTGCAGTGTGAATTTACCCATATTCTGCAGATTACAAACTGTAAACAGTGGAATATGCAGCCAAAAATGGTGATCAGTCAGCAGAAAGAAGGTGTGGAGATAGCAAGAAGTGGATGTGACGATGAGTGACGCAAGCAACATAGAAGCAGAAGGAGAAGGCTGCTTATTGTCTACCTTCCGAGATGGGGGTGTTGTTTACCAGTAAGAGTGGCACAAAGGGTGGAGATTGTATTGTTTTTTTTTGTGATTTGGAGTTAAACAAAGCATGTTTTTATTATTTTTTATTATTTTTTTAATAACTCTCAATATGTTACGTGATTACTGACATTACCAGGCATGTCAATCATGTAACGTAACAAAAGCATACACCTGTTAAGCCTGTTGTTCTATTTTTTATTTTAATTTTAAATTGCCTTTCAAGATGATGTGCATGATTTAGGTGCTGGATTTTATCAAATAAATTTCCCCCCAAAATGCGACTTATACTCCTAATAATGCATTATTGGGCTGGTGCGACTGATAGTCCAGAAAAAATGGTAAGTGTGTTAAAATCCATTAGGTCTTCTGCCTTTTTTTGTAGATACTAATCTTGGGCTAAATTAAGAAGCACACACCAATAAGACACAGACAACGCAAATACTTGTAATCCTATAATTTAAAACATTAGGACGGCCCTGTCAAACGGAAAACACAGTTCGATGCCTATTGACTTTAACAAACTAAAATCATGTTTGCACAATTTAATAACTTGTAGCACGAGATAGAAACATACAGAGGGAAAAAAATAACCCATCTGGTCTTCAGGGGTTGCAGTAGCAAGAAAGTCAATATAAAATGTAATCTTAGGACAGAGATGCACATGCTGTCAGCAACAATATTGTGTAAAACTATGTTTACACACGATATATAGTTCAATTTATCTAGCCACTGTGTGACTTGAAACTACAAAACCATGTCTGTAAGGGTCAAATGTGTTTGCAGGATGTATCCCGAAAATGAAGTGAAAGCCCAGTATATTAGTATTATATCAACCACTTACGCACAATCACACATGCATTAGTTGTGAAAATAAAGCAAATTTAAAGAAGTACTCTATTATTAACCCTTTAAGGCTCATTTGAATTTCAGTTTTAGAGATTTACCGTAGTTAACTCTGGAGCTAACTCAGGACAGCAGAGAAAATCATCGGGACTTCTCTTCCCTCCATTCAGGACATTGGCCAGAAGCGCTGCCTATCCCAAGCTAAGAACATTATCAGGGACCCCTCTCACCCCATCATGGACTGTTCACTCTGCTAGCCTCTGGGAAGAGGTACTGCAGTGTGCGGTGCAGGACCACCAGGTTCCACAATAGTCTTGTCCCCCTGGCCATTAGACTGTTAAATGGTCACTCAAACACATAGTAAATCTAAACTGCTGCTAATCTGTACATCTGTGGGTTCTGTTTGACTTTTTGCACTACTGGCAGTTCTTTATAGCTAGCCACTCCTTGCACATCTGTTTCTCTGCACTATTGTACTTACAGTACTTACAGCGTTATTGTTACAGTGTTATTGTTCTGTTTACCTGACTGGTTTACCTGACTGCCCATTTTGCACATCTGGTTGGCTACTCCTCTTGCACTATTTGCGCTACTGTAAAATACTATACATAGCCATAATTATTTAGTATATTATTAGCACTCAATACTACAACTCAATACAACATTTTATTTATATCTGTACATTCAAGGAAACTGTGCGGGTCAGATGTATCGAAATTTCGTTCTGTATACACGTGTACTAGAATGACAATAAAGTAGATCTGAATCTGAATCTGAATCTGGAGGTAAATCTCCCTAGTTTTCTTTAACTTTAAATTGGCTTTAAAATTAGAGTAGAGTTTAACACCAGACTTAAAGTTAAAATTACAAAGTTTCTCTAACTCTTTAAGTAATAATGATTTTGAAGTCAAAGCTGAGTTTAATTTAAGCGTTGAAGCTCTGGAGCTAATGTTTCAAACTTCCAAAGATGCTTAAACTTGGGGCTCAAAATAAGAAACAGCTTTAAAACTAAAGTTAGTTTCAAGTCCAGAGTTAAAGCAGAGTTTGATTCAAAATATTAATTTAAACATCAACTTCTTAACTTTAGGATTAGCTGTAAATCCTGGAAAAAAAACTCCAGATTCAAAGCTTTAACTCAGCAGGGCAACAGCAAAGCTACTTTAACTTTCGTGTTTGCTTTAAGTCTAGAAATAAAGCAAATTGATTAAATAGGTCAATTTGATCTTCAAAGTATGTAACTCAAAAACTAGCTGTAATTTCTAAATTAAATAAGTGTTAAACTCCAGAGTTAAATCTTTAACTCACCAAGTAATTGCCAAAACTACTTCAAATCTAGAGTTTGCCACAAATACAGCTTTGAAGCAGAGTGTAAATCAAAAATTAAAGCCCTGGAGCCAAGTCCAGGACTAAATGGTTCTTCTACTCTGGAGTTAAGATATATTTACATTTTTAACGATGATGTGAAGTTTTTTGTCTCTAGCTTTAATGCTTTTTTTACCTTTCATTTAAAACACTGAAGCTTATTTAACTTTGGGTTTGACTCTTGTTATACTATTTAACAAAGTCCAAATCTTTTCAAACTGTACCAAAACATTTGACACTTTAAAGGCCCTATAAATGATGTTACCTCTCCATTTTCCAAAGGGTGTATCTTAGAATAGAATGATGTGCAGATAACTTCATCATCTCTGGTATAGGATGGGGGTCCAGTCCTGGGATTCATTTTAAAACGGGTTAAACACTCCGTATCTGTCAGGGCGAAGAACTGCCATGGTTCAAAAGTCTCGCCATCCACAGATCGTTCCAAGATCCAGTTACCTGCAGGGGACAAACGCAACTTTTATTGCTTCTTCATTACATATCATTTGTTTATACTAAAAAGGCAAAAAAATAAAACATGTGATATTAATAGTCCTCGAATAGAATACGTTTTCTGAAATTAACAATTCCACTTGTGTTTCTTCTGTGACTGTATGTAATCCGAAATGCAGGTCATAATTAAAGTACTGCGGATGGCTGTTGAAAAAGTAATGATGTGGCGGAAGGCTTACCCGGGCGAGGCGAGTTGGCTGCCTTAATGATCACATAGGCTATCTGGAAAACCTGCCAATACAAAGAAGATTAATGAGTCCAACAGACACATAAACACATGTATTTAGAGCACAACTTTGTTTATACATGAATGTAGATTGTTCATGTATATCTCACTTAAGAAAACACAGATAAACCTCATGACCTTTGCATTTCTACAGTATATGGACTGTTCCACTTACGGGTATAATATAATTTCCTTCGGTTTTATTGGTGCTTCGGGAGCTTTCTTGGCAGAGATAGGAATGTCTTTCTCTCAATTTCAAGTTCAGATCCCCATAATCCCATTATAGTTTTGTGTAAAAAGAAGAAGTTAACTCAGGCCAGTTAAGTGAGAACATCCTGTGAGTATGTTAAATGTTAAAGAGGACCTGTATTGTCAAATTATGTTTATAAAACTAGGCTATAAATACTAAAAAAGCATTGTGTGTGCTAATATATAGCAGCCTAAGCTCATCCATGTCATCTTGCAGCGATCCAAACAGTTTGTGTTTGAGTGAAAGGAAAAAAAATTGAACGGTAAACTGATACCAGTTACCCATTGTAATGTAAACTCATTCAAAAGAGTAACTATTACATGTACTGACATCACATAGAAGGGGTTGAGTGTGTTTCACAGCAAATTTCGTCCCCTTTGATATAACGAGATTGAGATAAGTCTCAAGTTGATTTTATTGTAGACAAGGAAAACTGAAACGGTCTTGTTACTTATTACAAAAAATATATAACCAGATTAACTGTTTTGCATTGAAATTAAATGGTTACATCACAATTTTAGTCTCATTTTGAGCTCATCTTAGATTTGAATGGTAAGGTCAATGTTACCAGTAACATTAGCTTGCAACATTAGCATAATGAAACTACCAACGGTAACTTCCTGAGTTACTGTACCTAGATTCTTAGATATTTTATAAGATTGAATTTATAGCTTTTCTATATTTTATTGTCATAATTTTGTAGAGAAATTGTTAGTCCGAATAAAATTACAGTGACAAAAGGTGCTCAAAAACATAATGTTTTAGGTGGAAGAAATTTAAGAGGACATAAAAAAATCCTGTCACTGCTATCATAGAGGGAGGTTGGTGTTTTTTGTTGGGTTTTTTTATTTTTATTTTTTGCTTTTGCTGTCTTACTTAGAACCATAAATCCATTGACAAAAGTATTAATTCCTTAATTCATACTAGCATTAGTCTCATGTGAATTTTTTTGGGCCTGACTGACCTAACAGAACAAAAATGTTTGTGCCTGACTAGTACAAAAGTGTGTGGAATAGCCAAGCCCTCTTTTCCAAGATTACTAACAAGTTATCTTGAATAAGTGGACCCATATTTAGCTCACGTTCAATACGTTTTACATTGTGGATTGCAGATAGATATCAACCTTTATATTTTATCTTTCTAAAAAAGAAACCACATCTGGATACACTTTTTCAAAGCACATAGAAAACTCCCAGATTAAATCATCGGTTCCAGTATTTTTTCCACTGATGCGATTAAAATGAAGTAGGAATCCAAGGAATAACTGACAAGGGAGATTTGTTACAGATAAAAGTGACACTTTCCCAAAGTATCTGAATCAGACAGTAAGATGCTTGTTTGTTTTTCCAGTTGGCCAATTGAGGCTTGCTTTTAGTGTACTTGGCTAAACTGCCATGAAATGCACTGTGAAGAAATCTCCGGACCAAAGATCTGGGAGGAACAGCTGGAAATTAAAATATCCCACACAATATTTTTGTTTTCTTTTTTGGCTTGATACACTATTAACACACTAAAAACCCGGAAAATAATTGTTTATAAAAAAATGAAGATTTGAAAGAATTAGGTGAGCAAGTCCTGGGACGCGACATAAAAAGAAAAGCATGCTGACAGATGCACATGCCACTCGACACAGCCTAAGCATTTATTGCCACTGGAAACAAGCTTACATCTCATTGGACTCATAAAGAGACTTTCTGGCAAACTTCGTAGTCTAATGACACGTCGGATTTTTCTTAATCGGCAAACTCGCTCAAAAGAAAGTAGTGCGTGTTTACTGTGGAGTCATCGTATTGCCCCATTTATACACAAAAAACATTTTGAGTTCTGCAGTATTGTTCATAAATGCATAGGAAACAAAAATAAAACAGGGCTCCTTCATTCAAAACTTAATTTGTTTTTGGCCTCTAGATAAAACGACAAAAGGGAAATGTTCTTGTGTGTTTTTTGTATGCATGCAATTAACAATGTATAAAAATGTGCGTGGTAATGCTTGCTAGAAGTTTGTCTTTGAGCTTTAAAATTGTCTACTGCACAGGACAACAGAAGTTGCATTCTCTCACACTTCTCTGCCTGGGCCTGAGCTGCTGTCAAATGCAGGATCTGCTCCCCCTGTGCCCACCGAGAGAAAAAGAGTTGCAGCCAAATTTTCATTTAAAGTCTAATAGAGTGAAATACTTTTTGGTCATCTTACATAACCCTAATGTTGCATTAAAAATTTGCAGCACTAACAGTTGTTAGCGGGTCAATTTTCATCCGGTGTCTAACTCGGTCCCGACCACCAAAAAGAAAGAAGAATTGCTCAATATAGTTGATAAAATATCCTAAAAGTATTTGCACCCAAAAGCATATATTGCCATTGTAATTAGGATTTTTTTTTTATTGGACCTCAGTGTAACTGATCTGAGACCATTCATCATAGCATCATCGCTCCTTTTTTTTAATATATATATATTATTATAAATATATTTTGTGAATAGGTTTAATGGTCCCTGAGACACATCAGTTACAGTATTATATTTTATAACCTTGAAACAGTTCACTGGAGACCTTAACACCAAATACGGATTAAATAAGTGACTATTTAATCCGTATTTTTCCGTACTTCACTACAGTGAAGAAACAAATTGCTTTATTTTACAATTTTTTTCTCCCAAACATTGTTTTACAGTTTTATTTACATTATTTTTATTATATTATATTTATATATATTTATGTTTTTTTTTCTGAATTATTGTAGGCACACACCACAAATTGAGGCAAAAACACAAAAATAAAAAAAGTTTAAAATACAAATCTTCTTTTGTTTGTTGGGAGATAATTTTGTTGACTGAAAGTATTTTTTACTAGTTTATTGGATTGTCTTCTTATTATTGCAACTTTAAAAATCAAAATATGAATCAAGGTAAAAATAAAATATACATTAAAAAATGAAAGCAATTAATTTTCTGGGTCAAATTTTATTTGTCAGATACATTTGCCCATTTTAGGATTTTTTTTAGTTTTTTTTACTGTAGTTTTTTAAACATAACCATATTTTTGCTCAATTGTACCAGCATTAAAAGAGAAAAAGTCACTCAATAATAGATGTTAAGATAAAATATGTTAACATAAGTAAAACTATAATTTTCCCAATTAAAATTTCTTAATTTGACTACTCCTCATGGTACCCTTCTGAAAAAAAGGTTTGGGCCAAACACACATTTCTATATTGTTATTGCTCTATCCTACACAATTATGTCATAAAGATTTGACTGCCTATAGTGAACATATAATAAGACTTTGAGACTTTTTGTGATTAAGGGCTATACAAATAAACACGACTTGACTTGACACTTGGGCTACTACTGCACTGTGAATATTGCTTCAGGGCAAGCCTTTCAATAAACATTCCATCAACAAGTCACCACAAACTAAATTTCTAAATCAAATGTTTTATTTGTTTACAGTCAATCGTGCGAAATCTAAAACATTTATGTTGTTAAATGAAACATCTCATAGTCTAAAGTCTCTGGATGAAATATGGTCTATGGAGAATACATTCAAAGATGTAATTTGGTGTGTGAGTGTGTCACTCAGGAAATGTCAGATATTAAGAGTGCTTTGACTGACAGCTAATTTAGGATGGTGATGGTCGTGAGAGCTCAGGGCTCCCGTCTACCCTCATTAAGGGTAGGCCATGTATTTCTAGAACACATTCATCAAAAAGCCGATGTCCAAACGCTAAATACAGTATGATTCTTTGATAACTGCAATTCAACTGAATTGCGTTGTGGCCAGCCTTTGATACTTGCTGGCAATAACCTCATCCGCCTCACATACCACCCCCTATTTAACTGAACTGTGTTTTTATTTGCTGTTTATTATTTGCCTGTTTTATACTTGTTTTATTCTTGCTTTATTGTTGTTTGGTGCTCTGTGTACATCGACCTTGGGTGTACTGAAAGGCGCTTTGAAGTATTATTGTAATAATAATAATAATAATAATAATAATAATAATAATGTATTATTATTATTATTATTAAGTATTATCATTATTACTATTGTCATTGGATGTTTCCATCTTCTAATACTCCTGATACAAATGACTAGGATTGTTATACGGTTTTTGATAACCTAAGACTATGTTTTGAACCAACCAAGATTGGTGTCTGTATCAGGCTTAAGTTTCACCTGCAAATGATCTAAAAACTTGAAATAAGTGTGTTGAAGGAGAGGGGACAGGGAAACATACAGGATGCAAACTTAAAGACACAAGTCTTATTTATTTTCAAGTCCTTCTCAAACACAACTCATAAAAACAATCAGGGGTGTTATTAGGCTTCTGTATTCATATTAAACTTTTAAATCAGGTGTCTTTGAGGAAGAGAACGTGAATAACATCCAGTTAGAATAAGAGGTGATCACCCTTGCATTGGATGTTTGCCTCCTACAACACACCTGATTCAAATCACAAGGAATTGTATTAGTTGCATGAATAGATTGGTCATTTGAATTTTCTAGCAACACACAAGAGGAATATCCAAAACGTCGCTCATTACCAGGAAATTTCATCGTGTCAGCGAGGGTTCGGGAGGCAGACGGCAAGAACCGACATCTCGAGCATTAAAAAGCTTTTAAAGAATCCGTGTGCGGCAAATGGAGCAAGATGATGATTGTCGTCAACTGCCAGGCCTGCAGTCAACTGGTATAATCAATCTTCAATAGCTTCACTGTTTCCCTCTATACAAACTTGACTGGGATAATGGAGGGTCACGAGACAGGATTTGTCACTAGACAGGATTTGTCACCAGCTATTAGCAACAGGATCTGATTTTGAATACTGTGTCACTTTGTTTTGAAATTAACACTTACTTTTAAAAACAGAAGTCGCTCGGTTTTTGGTTAATGGGGGGGGGGAAAAAACAATTTAGAGAGCGTCCGGCTAGCTGTGCGCTACCATCAAAATTTAAAAGCTAGCATAAATGCACTGTTTTAAAGATTATTCAGTACCTGTTTCAAGTCCAACGTTATGGTCACGTAGTGGTACTCCATTCCATTCTTGATGGAGGGACTCTGCCACCAACGGTTAGTTCCATCAATAGCGTAGTCAATAGGATGACGCTCTGTAGACACAGCAGTAATTCTCCATAAAATGTTTTAATCGGGACTAGAGTATGAGTCAGAGTCTCTCTTACCAAACGGTTTTGTGCTGTTCTGTTTGCAGATTCGACATTGCGGGTTTCGCACAGGCTGACCTGGTACGTGTTCTACCAGTTTGCAGAACATTTCCGGCCCAGAGAGACCGCACGTGGCATTGGCTGTGATGTCTGCCATGGATGCCAGGTTTAAGACAGCTGGGAATAAACCTGAAATAAAAACAAAAAAGATGTGTATAATACGTAGACCGATCATGACACACAACCAGCATTGAGCCAATCCACAATTATGAGGACTGTGTGCACCTGGCATGCCGACATTTTGATAGTAAGTCGGGGAGCCACTTCATTTGGCTAAGGAAGTGCTGCCTTTGATAAAATGCAGTTAGACTGCACTTTACACTAGAACAGGGGTTGGAAATGTATGACTCGTGAGCAAGGTATGGGTATTTTTACGAGTACATCTGGCACAGAGATAAAATGAGGGCCATGCTAATTTTCTTTATTTTTTTCAATTATAGTGTATATAAAGCAGAAGCAACACAATACGTGGTTGCATCGGTCCAAAAATATAGGGCAGACTCCGGTGTACAGTTCAAAGTCACGGTGTTACATTAACAGAACCCGTTTTGGCTTTATGTTCAGGGTTGGGTAGGGTTACTTTAACTGGATTACTTTCAATTACTTTTGGATTACTCCAATACCAAATATGCTAATAAAAGACAAAATAAACTAAATATGAATAAAATGATGACTCACAACACGTGGTAAGCTGGCTTTGATCTCTTTGAAAACTAACATAAAATGCGACAGAAACAAAATGAAAATCAATCCAAACAGCTTGCCAACATCATTTTTGTTGTTCCATGTATTCCGTTACTCCCCAAGCCTGCACAAAATGGAGTCATTTTATTCATATTTAGTTTCTTTTGTCTTTTATTAGTATATTTGGTATTGGAGTAATACAAAAGTAATTGAAAGTAATCCAGTTAAAGTAACCCTACCCAACCCTGTTTATGTTTCAATAGAATCCTGTAAATGAAAGTTATTTAAACAAAGTATGTTTAAGAAACTGTATGATGAAAACCCACAGAAAAATCTGTCAACAAGAGAATATACCTGACAAGCACCCAAATCAATAAATCTGATTGGGTTAGTGGTAAGGGTAGTAGATCTCTGCGCACTCAGCGCACTTCCTCTGCTTTCAGCCATCAGCAGTGAAATAATATGCGCTGAAGAATAAGCTTTTGTTTGGAGAGCGGGTTGGGCGCAAGCACACAGACACAAGTCAAGATTCATAAAGTAATTTAGGTCAGATTTAGATTTGGATTAGACAACTTTAATTTTAGAAGTTTTAGGACAGTCATGCATACCATGAACCAGCAACAATTCAAGTCAATCTGAGCAAGCTGAGTCATATTGAAACAGGTGCAAAGACATAAAATTAAAAACACATAAACACAGACATAGAAATGAAGTCCAGTTGTGAACAGGAGGAACGTGTGAACCAGAAGTGGAGTTTGTGTGTGTTTGTGTGTGTCCTGATGAGAACAGCTGTCGAAGCAGATGTCAACGCTGTTGAACTGTGAAGAACGTTTAAGACATTCAAATCATCATTTATAAATGTAGGTTCTCACACAGAAATCATTCTCATTTTGACCAATAAAAACTCAGTGAGCCACTGTTTAGGGTAATCGATTGTGCCTATACTAATTTTTTTATTTTTTTATATTTCTGTATTTATCAATTTATGATTCATACCGAACAATGAGATGAAGAACTACTGTACATAAAGATTACGCACAACAAAGAGTTAAAATGGAGAGTCTGAGACATGCTGTCACATCATCAGAAATCTTACAGGCACAGGGATTCTTTTCATAAAACAATCGCATTAAAACATCTTTGCAAGCAGACAAAAAAAATACGACAAAATGGTATAAATTGCTAGGGATGATTTTGTTGCCGAAAATCTCTTCATTATACTCCCATAAGGAACATCCTTGCTTTTTTCATCTTCATAGGCTGCCATAGCAACCTGCTGTCAAGGGTCCATTTTGTCAGGGGGCTCCTATTCAAGTTAGAGGGAATATATCACAGCCAAGGATCGGATTTCAAACCCAATGAATGTCATGCACACAAAGACATTTTGCCTTCAGGTTTTTTCATACGTCATTTTTGTATGCTTGTCCAAAAACAAAAGCGAGAAAGCGAATCTGCCCAGTGCGTCACTTCATTAGCAAACTGTGGCCTGCTAAATCAGGTACACAAGGATGGAATATTCTGTGAAATGTAGTTAGGTGTGACTTGGAATGGTGTCATATCCAAAATGTGTTCCGTTTACATCAGAAATGACTAAATCCAGTCTTCATATTATGCTCTAGCTCAGTAGTGTCCAAACTATAGCCTGGGGGGAATTTATGGCCCACGATCCACTTTTAAGTTGCCCAACAAAAGACAAAAAGACAAAAATGGACACTATCACCTTACAGAGAGATAGCTCCTGTTTTGAATCTTAATGCAGGAATAAGATTGGATGTGTACAGGGTCTCGAGACTACAGAGAGAGACTAAACCTCGTAAAATTGTAAACTTAATAGAACAAGGGTCAGAATCTTGATTTTTTCTTTTTTAAACAAAATGTTTTACGTCACTTAAATGATACAAATCATTGCCAAAAGGGTCTCTTGTGTCCTTTACGTTTCCTGTATGTTCACAAACAATTGACAAGTAAAAAGTACTTATGTTCTGATCCAAATATGATCTGAAAAGATGTCCAATGGCTATTGTTTTCCATTTTTGATCATGTTGTGTTTTTTTCCCTCGAACACACCTGATTTAAATAATCAGGATAATTGTAATTTATTAGATCAGATTTGGAAAATAAATTTTTAATTACAATTGTCAGAATTGTGGATAATGGTAAAACACTGCACATTTTAATTCTGTCCGATTGAGATTGATTTGACTCCCTTATGTGATGGTTGTAGATTATGTCACAATTTCCTCAATAACACCTGCTTCAAATGAATATTAGATAGACGTCAAATGCATGGCTCTGCTCAAAAAATGTAGCAAAACACAGGACTTCAGAAGAGTGAGCCCCTTCACTAGATCAATACAAAAAACACGGAAATTAGCATTTAAGATCAATCTACATTAAAGCAGAAAATGTAACAGAGGTTTCTTTATAACGTTGTGCAAGGAAACGGCGATATATGTCAGGAGAGAAGATGAGTCTTCATAATGTGAGTGTATGCAAAAGTGTATTTGTTTGATGGATGTGTTATTGTTGAGTTTCAGGGCTAGATGTAAGCATGATGGAATAAAAAAGAGGTGGAAAAAGACGGGATCATCTCTCTGCGTATCCGGGCCGGGGGAGAATATGGAAAGATTGATGAAGACGCCGAGACAGATGGAAGGATTCTCGGAGAGCGATAGAGTGTTGTTTAGAAGGGTCAAGGCTGGGGGAGGGATGAGGGATGAGACTACTAAAGTCACATGTATATGGAGGATGCGAACGGATGTCCATATAAAGTTCTGAGCAAGCGTGTAGACAAAGATGTGAAATGCTAAGGAGAAGATAAAGGATTATTAACTACATGGGCAAAGAGGATAATGTTGGGTGGGACTCAAAATCTAAACACACATACACTGTGAATAAACAGCTATGATAAATCTTCAGGGAGGTACCACTTGAAGAGTTAAGTCAAAGATAAATGGATGAATGGAACTTTTCTCAGACTCTTGCCATTAAAAAACATAC
Source organism: Urocampus carinirostris (assembly GCF_059441175.1). Classification (NCBI taxonomy): domain Eukaryota; kingdom Metazoa; phylum Chordata; class Actinopteri; order Syngnathiformes; family Syngnathidae; genus Urocampus; species Urocampus carinirostris. The sequence continues at coordinate 26,261,448 of NC_142368.1, forward strand.
AACCTTACCCCAGGCCAACATCTATTTTTTGGAACTCAGTAGCACCATCACTATCTGTGAAATCGCAACACAACAAAACTAATTTCCTGTTTCTCAAGGACATCGCAATCACCTCAAGATACTCTGACAGATACCACAGCGCTTTAAGGCCAAAACATATCGGAATATCTATTTTTCAGACAAACTTCAATGCCATTCGATCATTTATTCAGGTGAACTAAGATGTTTTACATTTAAAAACCTATATTTTTCTTGGTGGGTTTTTTTGTTATTCATCTCAAATTTTAAACTAGCCAAAATGCAGTTGTAAAGTTTAGGCACAAACCAACAAACGAAGAAAAAAACTAATAAATGTTTTTTTTTGGAAAGCAAACAAGGAATTTAAATGCCGTGATTGTCTATGAAAACTAATATCGAAAACAATGTCAAGCATTGAACCTGATGCAATCTGATAATGGTTTGCAGAATGATATTGGGACGCTATCTGATATTAATATTGGATCAGGACTCCCCTAACTAAAATCTGAAATTATCACATTCAATAAATCTTAGAAAAACACTCACTTCAAAAATTTACACTTTAAAATAATAATGATAATAATAACACTCAAATAAAGATTAGATAAATGTAAAAAAAAGAATCAAATATACCAAATTGTGAGCCAACAGCAACAAAACGTTTAATTTGGATGCAAATCAAATTTTAAAAATCCTTCTGGTGAATGTGGTGGTCAGTATTTACTGTCCAAAAGAAAGAATTTTGATAATCTGTCTTTCAAACCTTTAGCCTAAATTGATATTTAGAATATTTGACAATTAATTAAATCTATGGTATATGATTTTTGCAGGTTCAATGAAAGCCCAAGATGTTTACACATTTTGGGTACAGTAATCCCTCGGTTATCGCGGTTAATGGGGACCAAAACCACCCGCGAAAAGTGAAAATCCACGAAGTAGCGACGCCTCTTCAAAAATGCTTATTTTTTTTCTCTATATATATATTTTTTTTTTATTATTATTATTTTTTAGGCCTGCGAAGCTCTGAACCCGCGAACGTGGAACCACGAAGTAGCGACGGCCCTTAAAAAATGCTTAAAAAAATAATAATAATATATATTTTTTCCTTTTTCTTTTTTAATTATTTTATTTTATCATTATTTCTTTTAGACCTGCGAAGCTCTGAACCCGCGAACGTGGAACCACGAAGTAGCGACGCCCCTTAAAAAATGCTTAAAAAAATAATAATAATATATATTTTTTCCTTTTTCTTTTTTAATTGTTTTATTTTATTATTATTTTTTAGTCCTGCGAAGCTCTGAACCCGCGAACGTGGCACCACGAAGTAGCGACGCCCCTTCAAAAACGCTTAGAAAAAAAAAAGTAAGTTTTTTTTAAGTTATTTTATTTTGTATTTTATTTTTTTTTAGACCCGCGAAGCTCTGAACCCGAGAACGTAGAACCGCGAAGTAGCGAGATCCCACTGTACATACACACTTTTCATGGCCAAATCTGAGCCATTTTTGAGGACTTTCAAAGCAATTTTTCCAATGTCTACTGTACAATTACATAAGGAAATAATACATTATTATATTGTTAATGCTTCTAAATATTGAATAATTGTCAGTATCATCAATATAATTAATCCCACCTAATGATTTAATTCTTGCACTATTACACATTCCGTTAATCACGAGGGAAGAAGAAATGCAATGGCAAAGCGAAGCCACTAGATAGGAGTGCCAGTGTCATTTGTAAAGCAGACATGATTATTTTTTTTCATTTAAGGCGTGATCCATTGAGTCGTACTGCCGAGAAACATGGGAACATGGGAAGCATTTACAAGCACGTCACGCAATATTTGAACAATTTTCAAACTTTGAAAACACAAAATTAAAATTCAAGATTTTTAAATATTTCAAGCAACGATACAAATCCTGCACATTCAGTCCCACTGATGGATTTAGAGTTAAAATCTCAATTTTCAATTTAAGTAGGATGAGTGTGATTAATAATTCAATAAAGAGTTTTTTCAGTATTGAATTTTTCCAGAAAGAATAAAAAGCCAAATTAAGATATGACTGCGAATGCACAAAGCAAAGAGCTGAGTTTAACAACCCACGGAGCGGTGTGCGCTAACATGCAACGTGACCTCTCTGATCCCTGCATAACATAAGTTGATTTCTTGTACCTCAGACCTTGACATTACTCAGAGGAGCAGCGTGAAAATGCAAATGTCCAAATCATTTGGACGTGATCTTAACCAGATGGGAGATAATCCAGATGAATGCAAACATCTGAAGGTTGGAGGCGGGGGTGCAGGGGCAGGGTCATTTACATGAGGAACTTCTGTCAGCAAAAGGAGAGACTTTAAAAACATCAACAACTTCCATATTGCTGTGAATTTATGAATTCCCATATACATTTCATGATTTTTTAATGTACGCACCCGAAAAACTCCTTAAAGTCAATGCACAATAGGTAATAATCTATCAACCATTTTCTCTTAATAGTCTAATCACTTTTGTTGACAAGAGTTTTACCTATAATAGCTGTTTTTGTAGAAACTTTAAAAGGGTCAGTGTGTATTATTCGACCACTAGATGTCACTGTACTGTCTCATTCAATCGAAAATAAGGGCTAAAAAGCACCAATATAAATGCCAACTATGGAGACTTACATTGACCAAAACACTCCATTTGTATTCTTCTTCTTTACAAGGTTTTGGGGATATAAGGGTACCCTTCGAGGCAAGATGGCTGACAATTATTTTAGCTCCCTCTAGTGTAGGTGAGGCTCATATTATGCCCGCCCCAAAAATGCAAATTTCTCGACGGGTGTGTATATATTTTTATTTTCTTTGATTAAAATGATTTCAATTGAACAAGTGAAATGAAATGAAATGATCTGCATTTATATAGCGCTTTTCAAGTCAATGACTTCCCAAAGCGCTTTACAATGTGCTCCACATTTCCCAATAGCGGCCTTGCAGCCATGTAAGGCGCTAACCTGCTTATTGGGGGTAATAGGGGTTCAGTGTCTTACCCAAGGACACTTCGACATGTAACACGGACGAGCCGGGATTCGAACTGGGATCCCTTGATCCCAGGACGAGCGCTCTACCTCCTGAGCTACTGCCGCCCCAAGTAATGAAAACAAATAAAATAAAAAATAAAATGACCTCTGGTGATTGACATAAAAATGTATTCGGGAAATTTGTAGTCTTGGTAACAAAAAATAAAAAAAAAATAACAAAAAATAAAACGGGAAAAATAATAATCAAAATTTTAGTCATGTAAAAACTTATGTAAAAAAGGAGTATTATAGATTTACCTTAAAAGATTCTTGAATAAACTTTTATTCACCGACCATTTAGCACCTACTATAAACAGAGTTTGTACATATTTTTCATGACCAAGTTGAAGCACTTATTAGGTACTTAAAAAGCAAATTTTTTAATTTCTCCAATACTTTTTAAAGAAGAAATTCTATGTGAATCATGTATTTTGCAAAACTATTTATGAATGAGATTTTTAATCTTGGATTTGTATTTATTAAGACATGATTTTTGGATATTAGGTAAATTGCAAATATATTTGTATATGTGACCAATAATATGGCAGCACAGCAGTGGTTAGCGCGTGTGCGGCACAGTTCTAAAGTCTTGGGAACCTCCTGTGTGGGTTGAAATCCAGCTACCGGACTTCCTGTGCGGAGTTTGTATGTTCTCCCCGTGCTTGCGTGGGTTTCTTCCGGGCACTCCGGTTTCCTCCCACATTCCAAAGACATGCATTTCAGGTGGATTGGCCGGTCCAAAGGTGTCCCTAGGTGTGAATGAGCGAGCGAGTTGTCTGTCCCTGTGTGCCCTGCGATTGGCTGGCAACCAGTTCAGGGTGTCCCCTGTCCACTGCCCGATGATTGCTCGGATGGGCTCCGGCACCCCCGCGACCCTACTGAGGATAAGCGGTGCAGCTAATGAGAAGAGATGAGATGAGATCTTACCAATAGGTGTGTAAATATTTTTAGACTAATCTCTCCCCATGTAGGGGTAATATGTAGCTTACTGTATATTTTCAGTTGCAGGAAGTTCTTCCCATTACAATTTACCCCTGGGAAACGCTTCCTTAAGTTTTCACATAATAAATGTCCATAATTGATACGTCACACTTGCCCTGTTTAGGTGTAGCATGCACCTGTCCTCTTATGTGTGACCCGTAGAATGCGATGACGCTTCATAGGACAATGCCACAAAAACTAATGCCAGCTGGCGTTAAATATTAGGGAAGAAGACATGCAATGGCAAAGCCACCTGAGAGCAGTGTCGGTGACATTTTTATGCAGACGTGTTAAGCAATATGGCAAGAATTTCAAGCATTTATAAGCACTTCACCCAAAATGGAAGCACTTCTCAATCGTTGAAAACACAATAAAATTTAAGCATTTAAGAGGATTTCAAGCATCTGTGCAAACCCTGAATAAAGTACGTCAGTTTGAAATGTGAATGATTTAAATATAACATCTGAATAAAACTAATCCAAATTCTTAAGATATACATAAATTAACAGTTGGAAAAAAAGGAGCATCAAAAGCTATGAAATCAGATTGCGTCTGAGGCGCACAAGCTGCTTTGGCAGTATAAAACATCCATTGGTTTTATTAAATGAACGAATGCAGCAGGACTCTTTATTACAGCGCATCATTGCTGCTTATATTTTTTTGAGAACTGGCTTTTTATGTTTTATTCATGAGGCATAAAAAGGGACGAATACAGTGGTAGATCTGAGGGTGGGAGTATAGAGGAGGGGCAAGAGCCTCAATCAAGGGAAAATGATTTCCCTATTTCATGACTTTATTCATATGCCGGGCTGCTAACGGCTCTACCAGACAATAACATGAGCGGTGTGTCTAAATTAGCTGAACTATTGTTGCCATCTTTCACAGTGGCAGGCGGCGGGCAGCAACAAGACCGGTGGTGTGAGTTTATTTATGGCAAAAAAATGGGAGAAAAGAAGCACCGTAGCTCAGATCTGGATAAAAATCAGTCTTGTGTCTTGTGGCTGGAATAAAAAAATACAACTGCAGGAAGTGTAGAGCTATGAATTGGAAATTAATGTAATAAGAAAAGGGTTGTTAAAATGAACAACTATATGAGATTAATTTCGATCCTCTAGCAATCTAACTTTAGAAAATAGATTTTAAAATAATCAAAAATAAATGAACTGTCATATGAATGTGCATTATTTTAAATACTCATTGGTAGAGACATTTGCATTTATTTAATATACGATGCATGAGCCTGACCCAGAACAGGTAGCCAAAAAGACAAAAGCCTTGTAAAGATAGGAAAAAATACGAGAAGAAAAATGGAGCGGTTTGATCACTTTGGCTCTCCCGATTTCGTATTTCATCTTCTGCTTGTTAGCACTCTTTTTCAGTTTTACCGCACAATACAGCGACATCTAGTGGTCAAATTATATACACTGAGGATCAGTTGGTCGGTCGGTCGGTAGGTCGGTCGGATCCCTTAAACACAAGGGTCCCAGTGGCACCTCTAATACAGCCGATATGATAAAATGCAGATTTATATTTGGGAGGACAGCTTGGAAATTTGGAAAAGGCGAAGATTTACCAGTCTCAAAAACACTTTGGTCAAAACTGTTACAGACAAATACTGGGTCATTTTATATCAAAGTCTGTTGCATTTTTCTAAACAAACAAATGATATTGTTTAGTGGAAAATTAACTACCTTTGGGGGTGTTATTTTGCTAAATTTTCCAGTATCAAAAAAAAGAACCTAAAACAATTTGTATGTTTTTTTGGGGAAAATCAACACAAGGGTTTGGGTAAAATTAACTCAAGTACAGTGGTACATCACGCCGGGGTTGCATTCTTCAGCACAACGAAGCACAGCAATGCGTATTAGCTACATAGAACTGGTAAGAATCCAGACTTTTGTCAGCTTTTAGATAAGCTCTAGTGTATGGGGATACGGTACTCCATTTACGATATAGTGTTACAGATAGTGTGGACGGAAGTCAGGCAGACTGGAGGATTCGGTCAGACCTGTGAATATGTCAGGAGAATGACTGTATGGGTCAAAAGCTAGCACTGCCAATGCTATCCTCGTTTTCTGTAGCGCCTTTTGTGCTTTCTCGACAAGGTGACCCACCTCATCAGACAGATGCACAATATTCATTTGACAATCGTGTTGAATAGTATAGCTTTTTTTTGGTTGTTGCTGTCTGTTTACTGGCCTCACTCACTTAATACGGTTTACTGATGTCGGTCATGGTTTGGTTACGTGGTTAGGTCACGTGTATGCAAAGGGTCAATATAAGAAAAAAGTCACTTTGAGGGGAAGGGTGCGCATTATAGTGCTGAAAATAAGGTATGTTGAATATTTGTAACATGTTTTACATTAAAAACAAAATGTTTAAAAAATGAGTACATCTGGAAGATTTCTGGAATGTTCGATATGAAGCATTTAAGTTTGGGGAATTTTTGTTATCAGGGAAGGGTCATATGGCCCCAGCTAGGGACATAGAACCTTCTTGACTAAACACAAAAATATTATATAAGGATGAATATTAGGGAAGTAGTCCAAAAATGGTCTAATATATTTTTTCTGTGAAGTTCTTGATGTACAGTAATAAGAAAGAGAACTCAACTACAGTTTTATCTTCATAGCCCTTTTCCATACAATCGTTAGTCACTTTAGGCCCGACCTCCAGGGTTTTTAGGAGAAAATGAAAACTAAGTCAACATACTCCTCTCACTCGGACTTCCTGCCTTGGCATGTCATCCAAGACTGAAAAAAAATTCCAAAATGAAAACCTCCATCAAATAGTCGACCCGTCGCGGAACTGGCGTCATGAATTATTTATTAAACAAATAAAATAAAAGGCAAGGGAGCACATGTGGAAGATCTGTGAGCAGATCACAAAGGTCAGGATTTCCCCAACACACTCACCTTTTTCTTAGACTTTATTTCACAGGACCTGAGGCACCACATCAAACATCCTCCCCTCCAACATACCCCATACAAACATTTTCTATGTAAATGCTTCGTAATGTTTTTTCATTGATTCGACCCAATCGAATATTTTTTCAAGCATGTCTTGGTGTTTAAAAACCTTCTCAACCAAAATTGATGACAATTTAAAAAAGACTATTTTTTAAAAAACATGTTCTGAACTTTTAATTATTTTGTACTTTTAATTTTGCATTAACTTAAAGAAGTCATAATGTGCATTTTATTTTAAAAGAAAAATTTATTAATTTACAGTAAAATTAGAAGAATAAAGAAGAAAACCAGTAGATGTTTATAACAGAGTAAAAATATAAGCTCATATGTATTATTTCTTTGTTTTGTTTTACAAAATGTAATATAATTAAACTAAACGAATAAAACACATATCTTAACACTGTCTGAAACTCATGACAAAAAGTTACCGGACACTAAGGGCAGAAAACTTGCCTGCCCCATATTTCACAACTTGAAACACAATAAGACGACTAATCGCAAAAATAATAAATGATAATAAATAATAAAAATAATAAGAAAATAATTGATAATCAGAATATATAACAGAAAAACACTTAAAAAATTAAGTTTATTATAAATCTACTTATCTACTTATGACATTCCTTGCATGAATATGACATCGCTGTTTTCCATCTGCCATCAGTAGGTACCTGTATTTACTCATCTTCATTCATGCAATGTTTGCGTTGCGTCGTCTGCTACAAGCCACGAGAAATCCGCTTTTCAAAATGCTTTTAATGTACGTTTACGTTTTGAGTCATCAATTTTGTTAGCTTCTTTCGAATCTTTCCTCTGGGGCTGAAGTTTTGGCTTGATTCCTAACCACTTATCCATTTTACTTGTGTTGTCTGTGCGTCTACTTTGGAAAATGATATGCAAATGCACGACCTTATAACGCTCGGGAAAGTCCGGAAGCACGAAGTTATTCAATGCAGGCTTCTCATTAGCTGCCGAGTATGCAAATTGCCAAACCGAAATTCCCAAATTTCTAAACCGAACGAAGATTCCGAAATCGGAATAAAGCAAACGTTTGATTTGAAAAAAATAAAAAACTAAAATATAAAAACGAAAGATTTTTTTTTTCCTTCTTGAAAAAGTTGTCAGCCAACCGGGCGGAGACGTTGTGTAAGTTGTACGCTTGATGTCAAAGGGCAGACGTTATTTCTGAAACTGATTTTTTACTTAACTTTTCAACCATTTTCTCTAGAATTTAAAAAATATTCTTAAAAATGATTGTCTACTGCAATTTAGTTAAACAATTCATTACAATATTATCTCCAAGACAAAAGAGCAAGAATTTCAGGTCATCTTACTCATTTTAACAATATTTTTCCCCTTTGGGTTTTAAAAAAGGTGGAAAGTGCTATGACATTATTCTTTTAGGCTGATCTATTCTAAAAACTCAACTACCCAAGTTGTAGGTGTACTACCATTTGGGAACCACTGAATGCATCAGCTAGAATGTCATATTAAATCATTTAAATGACAGTAAAAGGTAAAAAAAATCATGCTCAATTGAGTTAAAGGAGCTGTCCAGGATTTTGAAATGGTCTACTCTGTGATAAAAGTAATATAAATCCACTACATATTTACATAAACACAGCTAATGTTTCCCAGACATGTTAGACACATAAGTGATGCTGATATATTGGTGTGTATGTTAGTTCCCCCACCCCCACACTCTCATCTTGTGTGTTTGTGGTGGGACTGATCTTTGCCAATGATGTCCTCTTCCAGACGGTCATAAAGTCAGACTAAACAGGAAAACCACCAAGTTATAGCCGGGTAATCCTCCCTTACCTCCAGCCCCCACACAGAGAAACGCATAAGGAGAGGTTTGATACCCTCTGGTTTTCTCAGCAATTAAATTCATGTTGCAGACATGAAGGTCGAGCTTTAAGCCACCAGATGTCAAAAATTACAATTTGGACAGCCATTCTATAAAAGATCAAAATTGTTTCAGCATTGAAAATGCACTGTGCTAACTCCTAATGAAAAATTGCCCTTGAATCTGTTATTGAAAAAATGAAGTCTAGCAAGAATCTTTATGCGCAATTACTCCTGGATAAGTGGTTAGAATGATTTAAGCCAGTTCAGGACAGCTAGTAGTAAATCTTTGTTACGAGTGGTCTTGCCGTTGCATGCACACAAGTAACCACTCACACACACCTGATGAGGCATTGATGAGGACATTGTTAAATCATCCTCACAGCACCTCTCAAATACACATGTATGATTTAAGAAGACTCATCTGGGCTAGCCTTGTGTTGCAGTCGCCTCGTTATCAGCCAAGGCTGCAACACACAGACACACAAACACACCCACCAACAAATACACAATTTCACGATCTGGGGGATACGAGGAAAATGTTCAGCTTGGCAATGAAAACATGCCATTGGGCAGATTTACAGAAGAGCAACTTGATGTCTAGCCCCAGAAGATATTTACTACTGGTGAATAATCTAATCTTCTCATAGCTACAACCAAAAACGACACAGCGCAAACGTAACATCAGGATGAATGACCACATCAGTTTTGGCATTTATATCTGTAATCCTAGTCCTTCAGGCAGCTGATTGCAGAAAATTGGGAGGGTGCATAATATATTTTATACATATGCTTCGTGAGTCTGCTTGAGGATTTGGACAAGCCAGTTCCATTTTGTAATACTGTGCTGTGGATTGATAAAACTTGTTAAAAAGGAAGGTCCCATGGATACCAGTCAGTATCAGCAGATACTTACAATGGTCAATAATTAGTGACAAAGTGGAAGTTGCGCTGGGGATGGATACTTCAACAAGACAATGACCCTAAACACTGCTCAAATGTTACTAAGGCATTGATGCAGAGGATTAACTACAGCATTGTGTCATGGCCATTTCAGTCCTTTAACTTAAATATTGTTGAAATTCTGTGGTATGATTTAAAGCAGGCTGTCTATCCTCGGAAACTATGAAACCTGACTAAACTAAGGATGTTTTGTAAAGAAAAATGTTCAAAATACTTTCAATCAGAATCCAGACAATCATTGAAAGATATAGAAAGTGTTTGGATGCTGTTATTTCTTCACAAGGAGGATCTACTGAATGCAAATATCATTTTTTTTTTTGTTGCGCTGCCCAAATTTATGCACATGCCTACTTTTGTTTAGGTCAGGGTCTCCAACCCATTTCAAGCGTCAAGCTACTTTTTGTTCCTAATTAGCGCAGAGGCAATTCACTTTGATAAACATTTCTCAAATAGCAACCTAGTAGCGTGATGGTTAGCTAGAAGAGTAAACTGTCACGGTTGCCATGGCGCCGAGTTGGTCCTGCCCGTGTGGTGCCAGCTGCGGCTTGTCCACAGATTGGCTTCCCTGCTATTTAAACCCAGTCGTTTTTGTTCCCGACTACAACTACTCTCCTGTTCTGGCTTACGACTCATTTCCGACCCCGACCACGTCTTGCTCTCCCAGTCTCGGCTACCGAGCAGTTTTCCACCACCTAACACCGCCATTTCTCGCTACGGAAGATCCACTTCCGTGTTCGGATCACAATCCGGGTACGAGAGCGACTTGCCTCCCGCGGCCAGCGAACACCGGATCGTGAGCGGAGCCCTTCCTGTTATTACTATGTTTTTAACTATATTATTACTAGGTTAATTATCAAAAATAGGATTTAACTGGCTCAGTCAACCAACAAAAAAATAATTTTCTTACAATGAGCCAGCACTACTGTGTCTGTTTTCAGAACAGGATCACGGGCACCTCAACTGTCCTTGAAGGGCACCCCTGTGCCCGCGGTCACCACGTTGGAGACCCCTGGTTTTGGTAGTTATTAAACACTTTCTGTAGATCCCATAAACATCATTTAACTTTCAGAAATCATTGTGTTGGTCTGCTAAATTATTTGTTAAACCGATCTTGTTTATCCAAACAACGAATGCTCATAAAGGAACATTTTGACAAAAATCCAGGGTGCCCAAACTTTCTCATATGACTGCATATATGTTTTTGTACAAAGATCAAAATAGCGTAAAATCAATCAATAGATATTGAGAAGAAAGCTTGTGTCACGTCAATGCCCCATATCTGTTTTAAAGATCAGCATGCGTATAAGTATATTTTATAGAAACATACATAAATATATAGTATAGATGTTGTGTATACATGAAGAAAATAATGTCAAAGTACTATGTTGGATAAAGACATTGAAAAAACATGTGGCTGTGCACGTGGTTACTAAAGGTATTACGTCAGCGTTCCATCTCGGTTTTGAACGATCAGTGATACGTATATTTTATAGAGTTATATAATGTGAGTGTGTGTGTGTTATGTACACATAGAGAAAACAACGTCACAGTAGGTTATTAGATAAAGACATTGACAGAACGCATATTACAATGAGACAACTGGAGGCTTTACATCAACGATCTATATCTGTTTTTAAAGATCAGTGCACACACTCCTACGTACGGTGTGTATTTGACAGGCCAGGAAATAACATCATTTTCTAGATGAGGCCAGCGGGGGACACAAGGGATTCTGGGTAATTGGAAATCCAGATGGACGCGCATGAGTTTCGCCGAGGAAGGAGTTACCGAGGAGATTGAAGTGAAAAAACAGGCGACCGCGTTAACAGCGTTCATTTCTGTCTTTTCAACTCCAATCTTGGTTTTATTTTTCTTATTCTCTTCTGGTTTTCCATTTTCAACTAATACTTGGTCTCTTTTATTTTCATTTTTACGCCATGGCTGACGCGAAAGATAGAAAACAGGTAAATAAACCATTAATTTGCCCAAACCAGAAGTTAAAATAGGAACATTTTGTATAAGACGAAATATTGACAACACAAATTCAATCTCTTAGGCCAAAAGAATTATCACGACAGCTTGCAAGCAGACCTGCAAAGAAATGATTTAAGCACTCCACAGCGTATTAACAGATGTAAGACAACAATTTGAACACAAGATACAATATTTGCAGGCCAGAATGAATAAAAGACAGATGTTCAGACGTTTATCTAAAATGGAGTTTGAACATCCGGCCATGGTAATAAATGGCTGGCAACATTGGGATGGGCAGAATTGCACACATATGTGTTTTTGATATATTGGTCCTACAGGTATTAATTTTTCTGTCCTCGAAGACACCTGACAACTGACACCAGCACTATGGCTAAACCTGCGGAACTCCAATAACGAGCTCAATCTTCAAAATTAGATGAATTGGATCAGGATAAGGAAAGCCTGGCATGCATTTTTTAAGCACTTCACATGAGTTTACCATTACTGTGACATCTTTAAATTAAGAATATTCCAACAATCAGTCCAAGTGATGTCCAATGCTTTTAATGCCTGGCTCCCAGGCAGTAATAAAAGACGGCTATTGATCAGGATGGAGCTGGACTGTGCTATGCTGACTCACTGCTTTTGGCCACTGCTGAGGAGTACACCTTTGCTAATAGCAGCTCCGAAGCATGCACACACTGCTCTGGCAGAGGAAATGTTCATACTATCGACCATAGCTGAGATGCGCACTTGACACTGAGGAATTTATTTCTGTGCTCATGCTGCGGTTTTCGTTGGGTCTCGGTTGAACAAGATGCAACTGTTTTGTCAACTAAGAAGCTCAAATTGGATTTCGTGTTTTTTCACATTTGTTTTCAATAGCATCAAACTGTCCCTACTGATATTCCAACAAAAGTATCTGTCACACTCATCTGCACTGACAACACTGCTGTGAATTACAGTGTGTTTCTACGTGTGTAGCGAAGCCCATAGCATACATTACAGTGGCACTATGGACAAACTGCTCCCTGGATAGACATTGATTTTCACCCAATGGATATTACTGTTAGCAAAACCTATTAGCTCGGTGGGTAATGGGTACCAGTTATGAATGAGCCCCTATGGGCAACAGAAGGAAAGAAAGGGGAGGGGGCTTGGGGGGGTTCATAGATGGAGGATTGAGAAGAAAAAAATACAGGTGAATGAAGGAAAAGAGAAAATTATACAAAAATACAATGGTCTTCATAATTTGAAATTGACATTTGAAACAAGAAAATCTTAACTATGGAATTAAAAAAAAAACGATATACTGTACTTTGAGAATGAGGACAACACCGGAGAAGATTTTTTAAAGTAAGGGTTCTCGAATGGGGGTACGAATAGTCATGGGAGTACTTGAGGGCACTTCAAGGGGAACTTGGTATTTTAAAATGTATCTTAAAGAGTTGCTGTAATGCAAATTGATTTGCTTACTTTCCATCCACAGACATTTAAAATATTAAAAAAAACAACCACAATGATATAGTTCATTTACAGGATTTTGTTTTTTTTTGCTTTACATATTTTAACCCATTTAACTGGTAAAAAAAAAATAAAACCACAATGAATGTATTTTTTAAAGAATTTCATCAAATTATATTCAATTTTAAGCTATTATTTGTCTAAAAAAACTGCATTTGAAATTCAATTTTATTTTTACTTATTTTATCAGCAAAAAAAACTTAAATTGAAAATATAGTGAAATGAAAAAATAATTCGTAAATGATTATTTTACTTCAATAGAAAAATAGGATCAAATATAGTAAAATTAGTAAAACTACAGGAAACAACCTTTAAAACAAAGAATGTTTAAAACAATGTGAAAAATAAGTTTAGAGCAAAAGTATGAGCAATGGTTTAAGTGTTTTCTTCTTGCTGTGCATTTCCCTAGGGGTACAGCAATTTAAAAAAGGTAGAAACACTGTCCTAAAGCACTTCACGCTATACATTTCAATAAAAAGAAAAGGTAAACATACCTGTCAACCTCCACGGCTCCATGCCCCTAGAAATTGTTGTATTTTTCCTTACAAAATACAAAATAATACGTGTTTCGTTATATCATATATATTGTTAATTAACATTTTGTTGTGAGATACTGAGTTGCTCGACATGAATGGGGTTTATTATGAAAAAAAAATAAAAAATGAAGTAGCTTGGAGGTTCACTGTAGAAGAAAAAATTCATGCAAATATAATTATGTAGAATTTTCTTATTCAAATTATGAATTTATTTTCTGCATTAAATTATTGTTAGTAATATACTGATAAGGGATAACCACAAACCTGTCTTTTTTTATTTTCTCCTTTTATACTTCCTTTTTTTCTTAACTTCTTTATACAACATGATAATTCGTAATATAATGCATCAAAGCAAGTGAGCCATTTGAGAGCCGGCTCTCTTTAATGAGTTGAGCCGAAAAAGCCGGTTCTCTAAAAAGAGACGGACTTCCTTTCACTACACAACTACCACATGAAATCCGAGGCGGCAGACGCATGCGCACAGTAGCATCAATCCGCTCGCTTCGTTTGCAACAAAACAAAAAAAACGATACCGAGATAGAGGCTACCTCGGCGAACTCGTTTGACTTGGTTGATTTGCCGTTTCGTGATAGTCGATGTATACTGGATGGTACCCATAAATGACAAATTTGCGTTTTTCCGTACAGATTTTCTCGTACGTCATACACGTCTTAAAATGCATAATAAACGTACTTTGTACGGCAAAAACGTACAGGTTGACAGGTATGGGTAAGCAAGAGTGGGGCTGAATCCGCTCATTACTGAAACACTAATTTTGTCATGCTATGAAGACCTGCAATTTTAGCAAACAACTGCGCCATTTATAAACGGGGAGAGAAAAAAGAAACAAAAGTAATTCAAAAACAAAAAAATCACTGGAAGGTGTTTGCAATATTAAAATTGCCACACAAACGGACAAGTGCCCAGCAGCAATAAAATTTGTATATTATAAAAGAATTAAACACATTTTCAGTGCGGAGATGCAATGATGACACACAGCAGACATAGCTGTTGTGAAATAGTGATGAAATGTTTGCGTTGTACAGACAACTTTAGACAAAATACACTGCCCAGCGAGCATGATAATATTTTCATGAACTGCCTTAAGCTACGGTCACCGAGCACTTTCCCCCATGACATTATTTTCATTAGCTTACGCGATGCCTCGGTATGCATTTCCTTTCAAAGCTACATTCGTCTCTGGTCAACTTTGATTGAAACGTGGGTCTACTGTGGGAAGATGTTCTATGGGTTAATGGTGTTTTTTGCCACAAGTTAACAACCCCTCTCAACCACAACAAAAAAACGTATTACACTGGGATAACAATGAAATTGGGGTCACAGCAGAACCATTTTAATGCCTGCGTGTGTGCAGAACTTAATTTGAAGCTTTGACTGTACCCCCAAGATATTTCCCAGGGGGTTTACTGTTATTTGTGCAGACATCTCACAAAAGCATCATCAAAACCTGGATAAGTCAGAGCTTTAAACATCTGCTGTTGGATCTTTAATGTCTGCTGATTTGGAACCTGCATGCAACATATTTGTTGGTCATGTGTAGCTGGTCATGTATATACTGAACTCATACCAGAGACTGCAATGCATGGAGTAAATAAATGTTTTCTTGCATTATCAATGTCTTGTAAAGCAACATACACAAATAAAGATGACTAGCATTTTTGAACCTGGGTAAATTTGTGTGAGGCCGAGAAGAGCTGAATCATTTGCAGGGTTCATACACTTTTTCATGGCCAAATTCAAGAACTTCTCAAGCACTTTCAGAAACAATTTCTATATTTTCCCAGTACCCTCACAGGAAGATATCAAGCACCTATCAAAAGAACATTTTTGTTGTCGACTTTCATGACTAAAATAAATTTGCTATCTTGCTTCTAGCACATACTTTGTGCTATTTATATCTGTCCCCATCAATGATTTGGGGTTTTTTTGTGTCAAAGGTCTGCGATAAACAGATATGAATTCTGCCATTATGCTTCAACAATGCACATGCAGCTTGGCGACATCAAACTTGTTTACAAACACAGAAAGGGCTCTATGGGTGTTGAGTAGTAATTCAGTTCAATACAGGGGAAAAAAGACATTACTGTATGTAGAATGATAGTGTTTGCTCCGAAGCAGAGTGCATTCAATCTTTCAATCTTGGAGACTGCTGATCTTTTGGTTTTTGTTTAATTTGTTTTAATCAATATTTTGCGTGTTTTTCAGAGGATCTGTGTCTCAATAGGTTAAAATAGAATTGTAAATAATTATTAAAATTTTTTGCATTTAATCATTTATTTTTAGCTTTGAAGTGTTAGTATTTTTATTTCTTATTTTATTGCTTCACTTTTTCAGGGATATTGTGTTAAGGATGTCACAGAGTGTGCGGTTTCCTCATGCGTGCGAAGATAAGCGGGAAATTGTGGTTCAGTCTTGAAGAATATTTATTCTTAACAGCAAGCAGACAAGAACTCGTCTTCATCCGATTCAACATGGCAATCAACTACACAGCACAACGATAATATAGTGTGTACGTAATGACGTCACCCAATAGAAAACGCCTTACCGCAATTCCACGAGTAAGAGCGCCATATAAATTGACAAATCTCAACATATTGTGTTGTTCGACTTTAAATCTATTCAGTGTGTAAAAACTTAGATGATTTTGTATTTTACAATTATTTTGTAGATTGAGTCAAGTCAAGTCATGTTTATTTGTATAGACCTTAATCACAAAGAGTCTCAAAGGGCTGCACAGATCAAAGACTATTGCAAACTACAGACTATTATGACACGATTCCCTTATCTTGTCAACATAAAATATAGGTTATTCATATGCTATAGAATAGAAGTTTGTTTTAAGCTTAGATTTAAACATTTTCACTGAGGTTGCAGATCGAATCTCAGGGGGAAAAGCATTCCACAGCACCAGAGCCCGAATGGAGAACGCTCCCGAAACTACGGATCTCTTCTTGGCTTTTGGGATCACTAGTAGACCAGCATTTTCCGAGCGAAGTCTCCAGACCGGAACATAGAGGGAAATTAAATAAATTAGATCTGTAAATGTTTTATATTTTATGTGTTTTTCAGGTATCCCCGGCAAAACATGAATTTACTAGTTACTAAATAATTTGGTGCATACTATTTTATTATTGTTGATAATATATCATTTTAAAAAAATCTGATGGCAAAAACAGTCGGCTTTTCTCAGTGAACCAAACCAAAAGAAACAGCTTTCTAAATAGAGCTGTCCTCTTGGGTTTGACCAGTAAAGGATGGTGACGCTTCCTATGACAACGCCATTATGACAAGCCACTAGAGCAGGCATGTTGGCGTCATTTTCACACACATTAAAAAAAATGTCTTAATTTATTGCGTGGTCTAAAGATTTAGACTGCCAATAAACATGGCGATGCAAACAATTTGAAGTACTCTACCTCGAGCATTTTCCTGACCTTGAAAAGACAACATTAAAATTCGAGCATTTTCAAGTATTTCAAGCACCTGTACAAACCCTGCATTTGGCCAGGAGTGACTGCATTCTCAACATGAATCAAATGGTGTAATATCTTCCTTGGGACACATAAAGTTAAAACACTAAAATAAACACTGCACATTCGACTAAATTTACACTGGGATGAAAATACAGCCCCAATTAATGTATTCTTGCTTTTTATTAGGTAATAGTCACAGGAGCAATACTGCTGTACATTGATTGGTCAATATTTAGAGAACCCATTACATTTTACAACAATGTCAAACCCTTGTTTGAATCAATGGAAAAATAATTATCAGGTGTTCCTGATCTGAAGTAACTACACTTATCAATAAAAATCTGGTTTAAGGCTGTATTGCTAAGCAACCCCAATGTAAAAGATTCTTTATCTTTATCAAAATGCCAAAAATTTGGAAATTTTGGGTTCACTTTTCTTGCGGTTCTTAAATCAGCTTACTAACAGAAACATCACCTAATTGAAAGTAGAAAAAGTACACCAAAAAATGGGCTTTATCTGCTGCCTCCCCACAAACTATGAGCATGTTAATTTGCTTTAACAGCGCAGTGGATTTTTTCCACTAATAAATGTGCTGACGGACCACCCATCCTTATAGCTTCGGGCCGGGCTGAACGCTTAGGTCAGCTGTCCTCCGCGGATCCAAACAAGGTCAGGCAAGAAGAGTAACATCCAAATAACTCACTGATATTAGACCCTGTCTTAAAGCGTGCTCACAAGATTTTTTAGCGATAGTCTTGTGAGTTATTGCTCATCGCTAGCTCAGGAGTTTGTCTTAGTATGGTCAACCACGCAGATAATAATTAATAAAGAAGCCAGATTACTAAACAGTCGTTGTGTTCTCAGGAAGAGAGTGACACGAGGGACTAACTCGCAACATTGCACAATCACTGACCAACACTACCCTTATTCCCAGGGGGAGCCAGTGGATTATTCTTCTGGCGCTGCAAAACCCCCGCCTATGGGCACACGCATACATTTTTCATCTTTTGTCAAACGTGAACATTTGCTCTGCATTAGCCCCTTTGTGGCTTTGCCTTTGACCACAATAATGGAAATAGAAAAAAACTAATGGAAATGTGAAATTCTGAATACGGTGCGCTTTGTCTTTCTGTATTTCAACCATACACACAATATCTGTAAGAAAGGCCACAGTAATAAATGCAAAAGCAAAATGCATGCAGAATTTTTTTCCCCAGCATCTTAACTCCACTTCTTGCAGTACCGTATTCTTCTTTGTCTTGATGTTTTTTGTATTCTCACACACACGCACACCACACATACACGTAAGCTGTATGAATGCCATATAACCAACCGGGCTTTCTGATGGACTCTTATTTTCTCTGATACTTTATCAGCGCAATAAAACAAACATTCAGCAGGAAAATAACCACTTTCCAGTTTGTATTCTCTTTTGGTGTGTGTGTGTGTGCATGACTGTGTGTGTGTGTATATTAATTTCTACTGAAAAGCTGAACTGCAAAGTGTCTATGCGTAATGCAAATTGCATGTGGCCGCAAAGATAGACATCATAATTCTCTGATTCAGTGATTCACTTTGCAAACAAGACACCTGTGATTTAAAATGCTTCATCAATGTTAAAATCTCTCAATCTTAATTGAGTTTTTTAATTATCTATTTGTCTGTTAAGTAAAGTGAAGGTCACCAGTGTTAGATTTTCTTGTGGCCGCTTCATTTTGTATTTCAAAATATGTCATTGAAAATAGGTACTTATGCAAGGTAATTTAAATAATGAACCCTTCAATAAAAGTCACTACCTGGCCTTAGTCCTGTGTGTTCAAAGTCTTTATTCAATTGCCTGACCCTTGGCAAAAACTAGCACATTTGGATTTAAAAGCCTTTGATAATGGCAGACCAAAAAAGTATAAATTAAACAGCCCTGCAATGCAATTGTACAGCGCATCCATCAAGTTGAACTGTCACAATAGTCATTTATGCCTCTGGAAGAGTTGGAGCAATTTTACTAGGAGCACACAGCGGGTTGGGGTTATGAAAACATAAGACTAGTGAGGGTGATCCAACAGGGTCGAAGATCAAGGGTGAGAGAGGTGAGAGTTCAACCTTGTATTCCAGGTTGTGGCAAAAAAAGCAGGACGAAATCCTCTAGGATATTCACCAAACTAATAGATGCAACTACAAACTATCCAAAACAGTCTCTGGGAATCTCTTCCTGTGATACTAATACACCGAAAACCATGCTGTGACCATGTGTCGAACAAATATGTGCGTGAGGCCAACCACGATTTTCGAGCAGCCACTACAACCAGCTGCTAAGAATTTATTTACATCAAAAACAAACCTGTCACATTTCAAACTGACAGGCTCAGTTGGTTAAACGTAGCAAAATATGCAGATGGGGATCTTTGGAAGTCAAAATTACACAAATTACATTATGGTTTAGGACTGCATACAACAGCAAATACCCCTAGATTGGGTAATGGCTCAATCAGCAGAACAATTCGACACATAAAAAACATGAAGAAAAGCATTATGCAATCTTACACCTGCAAGAAGTGGAACTAACTAGACTGTTAAAAACTTCTCAAAAGCTGGGAAAACGTATTATTTTAAAGCGTGTTGAAAAAAATCACTCAAGTTAAGTCAAGTCACATTTATTCATAAAGCCCTTAATCACAAAAAAATGTCTCAAAGAACTGCACAGGATTACAATTACATAATTGCACAATTACCTGATCTTAAACCAGCATGCGGGCAAGGAACAACTCAAAAACCTCAGCGTGAGGAAAAAAGAGAAACCTTAAGAAAGGACCTCACATGTGGTAATCCTCCTTCCAGGATTGACCAGGGTGAATCACATTTAGCATTACTGTACACAGAATAGTAAACACTAGGTAAGATGTTGAAAATGTTCGGAAAGTGCATGACAGCAACGACGCCCCCAGCCTGTAAACTAGTCAACAAAGTCTATGACGGCCACGACGCAGCTTCCCATCTCTACCAGCTAGTAAATAGAATATAATTTACTTTTATCGTCATTCTTTGTAACCATGCACACAGAACGAAATGTCGATACACCTGACCCGTACAGTTAAACTGTAGCGAGCCGATGCAGCCGCAGCCAAACAGGGCGCAGCCATTTTAGTCATTAGGTGACCAAAACCCCCAATTCCAAACCTTAATGCCGAGCGCCAAGCACGGAGGCAATGAGTACCAATGTTGTATGTCTTAGGTATGACTCGGCCGAGGCTTTGACCAGCGACTTCCCAGTCTCGGAGCGGGCGCCCTACCATCTAGGCTACCGAGCTGGTTGCAGGGGTTGACATGCTTCAGGTCAGACGCTGGTCCACTGACTCATCTCAAATCGTCCTTCTCCTTTGTATCACCGCCAGGCAGGCAGGCAGTCGCTGTCATGATCATCCAGCAGATGTTTGATGAGGTTTAAGTTCCTCAGTTGTGGGTTTGCACATGGATCTTGTGTTGTGTGTAAAAACTTTCTGGAGGAAATGAAGAAAGACAGATAGGAGGACAAGGAAGAGTCAAAAAAGGAGAAAATGAGAAAGAAAATGGGACATAAAAAAAGAGAAAGAGGAAAAAATGAAGAGGAAGAAATACACGCAGGAGTAGATAGTAGTCCTCTTTGGACTAAAGAAGTTGCAGGTTTGATTCCCAGCTCCTCTGGGTTAAATGTCAACGTGTCCTTGGGCAAGACACTTAACCCTTTATACCCTCAATAAGCAGGTAGGCGCCTTGCATGGCTGACTCCACAACCGATAAGTGTGTGTGCGTGTGTGTGTGTGTGTGTGTGTGTGTGTGTGTGTGTGTGTGTGTGTGTGTGTGTGTGTGTGTGTGTGTGTGTGTGTGTGTGTGTGTGTGTGTGTGTGTGTGTGTGTGTGTGTGTGTGTGTGAATGGGTAAAAATGTGGAGTGTATCTTAAAGCACTTTGTGACTGGTAAAGCACTAGATAAATGCAGTTCATTTACTGTTTTTCAGGAGTAGAACAGATGTAGAGTGAAAGAATAAACCTTAAAAAAAAAGGACATGAAAAAGACAAAGAAAGGAAGGCAAAGAAGAAGTGAAGAAGAATTGCAAGAATAGGTGAAGCAAATGCAGAGAAAGAAGATAGAGAAATAGAAAAGAAAATGCATAAGATGAGGGAAAGAGTACCGGTAACCTAAGGAGAGACAGGAAAAGTAGTAATTTCAACTATAAATTCCCAGACAACCTTGGTATTGACCAGAATTATATCGAAACATGTTTAAAGTTGTTTATTGAAGTGTTTCACGAAGCCTATTAAGAATATAATCTCTGAGTTTAGCTCACGGAAAGCAATAAGAAGTGCAAGTGCTAAATTTAGTGTAACAATAATTAAAGACTAATTATTGAATAATAGAATGCTCAGATTTAGGAATGTTTGAAACCATTTTCTTCAAAGCAATAATATAATAACAATAATAACTCATACTAATAACAAATATTGACTCGACTATCACATTGATTCATAAGACTAGCCATGAAAGAGCAATAAAGTAAGAATCCCCAACATGATGCGATGCCAAGCACATCAAACCAAATGACAAGGAATCTTGCCATGCCGCTTTATGCCCTTCTTTGAACCGATGCGTCATTTAGTTTTCTCTTCCTGTCAAAGACGGTTTGCCTTTGGTGTCCTCACTGTTAATCCGAAGATTTCCAGGCAAACAAAGTAAGGCCAAACATAGATCTAGGCTATGGTTGCAGAGGTTGTGAGCCCCACTTTAACTGCAAGATGAAAGAAAGGCTGCTGAGAAGGAGGAGAATGAGATGAGTGGAGGGAGTGGGGGAGCAGTAAAGAGGAGAGAAATGATGAAATGGTACAACACAAAGTGCAGAACGCTTTTGATGGGTGGAAATGTTAAAATGGTACCCAAAATCCATCAGCGAAACATGTTAGATGTTTTCCTTTTTTTATATAAAGTTATAGTCCATCCGGATTTCCTAAAGCATGGACAAACGTTATTTGTCAGTAAATGGATACACCATCTAGGAGGATCCGGAGGCCATGTATTGAATGGAGAGAGAGAGAACGAGAAAGAGAAAGAGAGACAGATAGAAAATGGCACTGTTAAGAAAGGAGGAGGCAAGACGAGATGTAAAACTATCAGCGGCGGAACAGGGGAAAGTAAGAGAGTGTCATTATTGACACCATGTGTTACCCCAGGAACCTTCTTGGCAAAACATGCATGTATACGGATCAGAGCATGTGAGGAACCAGCATCCAGCAAAGAAGATTGGTGGTGGGGAATTCAACTTTTGGCAGCTGCATGAGTGAGGATGTGACCTAGGGTCACGAAGCGAACATCTGTGGCAGGCCCTCTGTGCTGCTAACCACAAGGTTAAACAATTGAATCCTTTAAGTCTCCGAACCACAAACCTACCTTTAACTGTTGTAGTTGTTTTCAATGAAACCCTTAATCAACATGACTACTGCTTAATGACTCTAGTGAATGTTCAAAAATGTATGACAAGATGCATTTTTCCTTTTTAGTGGGTCCCCAGTTTGAGACTACACCCGAGTGGTTAAGGGATCCAACCAACCAACCAGTCATATACAGTACTGTAAAATTTTGTAAATAGTTGCCTTTTCCTAGTTACAGTGAAATATGACTAAAACATAAATACTGTACACGTCAATAGCAGTGAATAAGTCAAAATATATTATCGAAGACATATTATACTCCCAGATCTTCAATTATTATAATCCAAAGATGAAATAGTACAATAGTCAAGACAGGCTAACGATTAGCATATTATTTTAGCACATTAACAGCATTTCTAAGTGAGACAGAAAAACCTGCTTTTTAAATAGTGTTCTTTCATCCATCCATTCACCCATCTATCCATTTTCTGCACCGCTTGTCCTTCAGCATGGTCACGGTTGTGCTGAAACCCATCCCAGCTATCTTCAGGCAGTGAACACGGGGCACCCTGCACTGGTTGGCAGAGACAGACAGCCATTCACAATTTCACACGCTACCTCATACCTAGGGACAATTGGGAGTCACCAAATAACCAACCATGTATTTATTTTTTTATGTGGGAGGAAACCAGAGTGCCCCAAGATTACCGATGCAGGTTCAGGGACAACATGCAAACGCCACATGGGAGGCCAGGAGCTGGAATTGAACCGTGGAACAACGTGGGGCTGACGCGCTAAACACTCAGTGGTCATGGCAAACTGTGTTCTTTAAGTTGTGATTTCATTTTTCACTTTAAATAATGTCATAAGAGATATTTGGCTATAATCAGATTTTTTTATATCCACCTTTTCCAATCAACAATGCTCTTTATGTCAACCAATCAGCTTTCTTTGGCCAGAGTTTACCTTCTGCCTTTTCTGAGTTTTTCGTTGTCGTGTTAAGTTGCTTTTAATTTTTCATCTTCTTTGTCGGTTCCTTGTTGTCAATATTGTAAAAGATTTAGCCTTCATGGTATAGGTGAACAAAAAAAGTCCCTAGACTATGCCCTAGGGACTATCTAATGATAATCCCTAGGGCATAGTCTATTCGTTTTTTTCAATTTAAACACTAGCATCACTTACATAGATAATACTAATCAATTTAGCACTTAATGCTAGTGTCTCAAAAGTTAACAACTAATGCTAGCACTGTGGACACATCCACTAGCCGCTAATGTTTTTGCATAAATGCATGACGTTTTAATCATGCAAATTCAGAAAGTATGATCTTCTCAAACTTTAGGAAAACATGAAAGAATAATGGACAGAAATTTGCTAGTTTTCCAAAAACATTTCTAGGGGGATGAGTTATGATTGAGGATTTTTTTAATATGTTCTTGCCGGGGCGGCAGGGCGGCTGGGGGCTAGCGTGTCCGCGGCACAGTTCTGAGGTCATTGATTCACATCCAGGAC
This sequence comes from Urocampus carinirostris, assembly GCF_059441175.1. Lineage (NCBI taxonomy): Eukaryota > Metazoa > Chordata > Actinopteri > Syngnathiformes > Syngnathidae > Urocampus > Urocampus carinirostris. The sequence continues at coordinate 26,285,716 of NC_142368.1, forward strand.
AAGCCTTCCCGTCCGGGCATTCGGTTTACTCCCACATTCCAAAAAACATGCATGTCAGGTTAATTGGCTGGTCCAATTGTCCCTAGGTGTGAATAAGCAAGTGGTTGTATGTCTCGATGTGCAACCAGTTCAGGGTGTTCCCTGCCCACTGCCCGAAAATAGCTGGGATGGGCTCCAGCATCCACACAACCCTACTGAGGATAAGCAGTGCAGAAAATGGATGGATGGATGTTCTTGCCATTTCGCTAACCACTATTTTATAATTTTGTGTTTTCTATTAAGTATTTTGTTTTTCATGTCTTGCATTAGTATATTCATTTATTTTGGGACTTGTGAGTTTTTATAAATTTATAGTATTCAGTATTTTTTTGTTCATCTCCCTGCTCCCCTGCAATTTGGTCTTCCACCTTTTGCCACCACCTCCATCACACGATTCAGAATTTTGGGCAAAAAACAAGGTGAAATTCAAAATATTAACTTCAGGGTGTGTATGTGGTTACAATAAGAGATGTTCAATTTTTGTTGTGCATATCACAATGAGTGGGGATGACTCATCAGTTTTAAAACAAGAAATGTGGATAGAGTTCAAATCGAGTGAAAACCGAGCTGACTCTTTGACAAGAGTCATCCAAGGTGCTCGTATTAAAGTAGCCCCAATATGTTTGGAAGAAAAGTACGATAAGAAATACCCACACACTCCACATTTAAACAGACATAGGGAAACAAGACAAGAAGAAACTCCTTTCTAGCGAATGCAATAAAAAGTAGCTTGAAGCCAATATTAAGTAAAACTAATTGTTCATTGCAATTAATGTCAGTGGACTAGTAGTTTGTGTTTCTTTGTTTTTAATTATCATGCGTATTGAAGCCTCAAAACCCCCATGAGCAACACAATTACATGCTTCTGTTTTGGCTAGGGTTATGACCATGAGAAAGGTATCATTAGTAGTTTTATGTTGATTTTTCATTCAAAGAAATATGAATACAGTAGGTTGTATGAATTAAGATTGCTTTAATGTCTTTGTGTAAAGCATTCTAAATGAAATAAGATAATTACTAGTACCTCTGTTAAGGCAATACACGCCCAAAAATAACCTCTATTTTTGCAACCAATAGTTATTTTCATCTTAACTAATAATAATAAAAAGAAAAATACAAAAATGTTATATTAAATGTTTTGAAAATCATTTTAAAACAACTACAAGTCTAGCCCAACAAATTTTGGTTCAAGAAAGTATTGGGAAGAAAAGAGTCCTGTTGAAAACGTAAACGAAAATAACTGATTCAAAATCAGTGTTAACGTAAACCATTATATCCATAGCTTTTGCGTTTTTTTCTTTCCCTAGCTTATACTCAACCACAATTGCAGATAAGTGGTGACTACTTTAGGCACGTCTTGTAAACCATTGAATCCAGAATTGTGCCGACAAAATCTTAAGCACAAACATTGAAATACCTTCTTTAGATTTTACAATGTAGCATTTCTCAATTGTTCAATTTTTTAAAATGGTGGATTAATTGAATTAATTCTATTTTTGCCCAGACCTGATAGTAACTCCGTCCATCCATTCATTATCTGCACCATTTATCCTCAGTAGGGTCACGGGGGTGCTGGAACCCATCCCAGCTATCTTCGGGCAGTGGGCAGTGGGCAGGGGACACCCTGAACTGACTGACAGCCAGTCGCAGGACATACAGGGACGGACAACTTACTCGCTCATTTTCACCTAGGGACAAGTTGGGCCGGCCAATTAACCTGACATGCATGTTTTTGGAATGTGGGAGGAAACCGGAGTAAACCCGCCCAAGCACGGTGAGAGCATGCAACCCCCACACAAGAACGTTTGATCACAAGACATCAGAACTGTGCCGCACATGCGCTAACCACTGCGCTGCCGTGCTGCTCCCTGGTAGTACCTACTACTGATACTTTATAGGGATTGGAAGAAAAAATACATTTGATTTATTTAGAGTAGGCCATCCAAGGATCCACATTGCCCATGGTTACAGAATGAGGAACTCAAATGAAATGTAGTGATTTTGTTGTGTTTTACTTGCTTATTCAATTGGAGATTGGCCTTCCAGTATGGATTGATTTAAATTAAATTCCTTGTAAGAATTTCCAACTATGTTGCAGACAGGACCCTCATGAGAGTTAGTTATAGATGTGGCTTATACAGTAGTAAACATGATTTTAGCTGGGACTGCAATTTTTTTCCTTCAGGTATATATTTTCTCCATGTAAACAATAATGTAGGTGCCTTTTCTAACATCCCTCCACCAACAGACAACACAGCCTTACTAATGCATCAACTCAGGCCCATGTTCTCACATTCACCAAAGTAGAGGTGTGTAGAGCAGCTTTTGTATCACTGGAAGAATTAAGTATTGATTTTTTCCTTAGCTTTATCAGTGTAGCTCTGACAACAAACCAGCCACACAGCACATGAAAAAGACATACATTCTGTTCTGCTGAGGATTAGCAGCTTTTTGGTGGGCTCAAATCCAAAAGGAAAAAGGTCCCAAATCAAATATTACCATCTGACAAGCGCACATAAAATAAAAGTTTGTAATCATGAAACATAGTAACTCTTGTAGTCATTCTAAAGTCATGGAAAAACAGTTCCAAGTATTCAGTATTGACAGGAAGGATACTGCATCTTTCCAAGTTAACACCCTTTCAAATTTAGAACCCAAAGGAGTACTATAATCCATACACTCATGCACCTGTTATCACTCCAGTGACCTGTGTCTTTGGCACAATGTCATTGATCGTGTTTTTTCGTTCTCTGTCAAGGTTCTTGGAGGGTGAACACAGTCTCTATATATCACAGAATCTTTAGATTTAAGTGCAATATTGTTTCTAAAAGACAAACAATAGTCCTAATATGTCAATCAATGGGAAATATGTCTCTAATCTAACAAAAATAGTCAACAGTTCCAACTGGCGTGAAAAACAAGTAGTTTTAGTGACTACTTTTCCAAGGGGAAGCATGGATATCAAAAGGGACAGGGCCTAAAATTGAACCTTGAGGAACACCAGATTTTATTACATGGGGTTATGGGTAGAACAGAAAGTAAGATTGATACAAAAAATGAGTTCAAAGTTAAAACACATTCATATGTCCCCCACAAAGGTTTAGACTCACAAAAGGTCTTGTGACTTTATATCAAATGAGTTTTTTAGGCTTCTACCCTTTCCAGACTGCGTCACAAATACAAGCTCGTTGAAGTAAAATGTTATAGCATCTCAGCAGAATCATCTTGTTGCACAAACTCCTCAGACAGTTCAACAATGCTGCACCAAAAAGAAGAATTAAATATCTCTTCAACCTAATGGGACAATTTATTTATTCTTATAATTAAAAATATGTCTTGTGAACTTTGCTGACAATTACGCAAGAGAGATCATTTATCAGTGGGTTTTTTTTCTGCCTAACATCTCCTTATCTCTAAATGAGTTGGCTGATCATTCAACTACTCATCAACTTCATCACTATAAATTTTAACGAAATATCAATGACTTACTGGAAGTTGAGAAAGTTTGACAGATTTCCCATTGGACCATTCCGTTAAACCTCACCAACTAAGCGTGGCAGTTTTACATTAACAAAACAGGCTAGGATCAACATGTTTCAGAAACATTGAATTGAGATGGATTCATCTCATGAAAATATTGATTTCTCTAATGGCCTGGAGAGAACGGAGAAAGAAAAAAAACCCACTGGTTTCAGATTACGTTCATTTCAAATGCCCTCGGGGAGTCATTCAGCACACCTTGGTTAAATTAGCATTTACATAAACTGATAAAAACATCTGTAATTGATTTGAAGATTACTTCTGGAATGTGTATTAGTATTGCTTATAGTACTGAGAAGCATGCAAATTCATTTACCTGTACACAAATCATCAGCGAGTGTTTTGGAATGTTACTGGCCTATTTTTCACTGCCATTCTATTTCTGTTAAAATTGGGAAAGGCCAAGAAATAATATTGGAATTTTAAAAAGTAAGCAGCCAGCTAGTACTGTATTAAATATGTCAGGGTGCAATCACTGATTAATCGACGACTAATAATTTATAAAGCAATTATTTTGATAATCGATTCATTATTTAGATACCTTTTGTGCTAAAATTCCTGGAAAACTTCTCAGCAATATCTATTAGCCATTTATTTGTACACGTCTATAATGACCAAATTAATTTTGTCTGTATCAAAATGTCTTGGTCAGAACTTTCAGAAATTTCATGTTTTTCATGAATGCTTAATGTTTTGTTAAAACCACACTTGTAAGGTTTAATTTATAAAATATTTATTCTTTTTTGTTTTTGTTTTTTTTAAGAGGTATTTTTGGAGGTGGATGCTCTCGACTTTTACTTTGGATAACAATTTTGTGACACTGTATGAGCCATTTCATAAATTTCCATTAGTAAATGTTTTCTATAATGACATATATAATTAATAAAGGATCTAAAAGCATATAAAGTATCTAAAAGCATTTCAATAATTAATAAAGCCAAATTCATTTTAAACTATAATGCATTGTATTTATTATATGGTTCTGTAGTTCTGCCATACATAACATATTGTGCAGAAGTCTGTGGCAATAACTACAAAAGTTCACTACAGCCCCTTTTTATCCTCCAAAAACGTGCAATTAGAACCATACACAGGGTAGGATATCGAGATTTATATACTATATATATATATATATATATATATATATATATATATATATATATATATACTACAGCCATATCCCCCTAGTGGATAGTGGATATCGAGATGATACTAATATTTCATTCCTGCAGTCCAAATTATTAAAATTGGATGATTTAGTAAATGTTTTCACTGCACAATTGCTATTTATTATTATTATTATTATATATTATATAACAGAGCCATGTCTCCCTAGTGGGAGGTGGCTAGAGTCTTTTCTGACTCTCCCTGGGAAATCGATACAGAGGAGGGGATTCCCAGCCCCCTCACCCAACCCAACTGATGTGTTGGGAGTCATTAGGTGACCAAACCCCCCAATTCAAACCCCTAATGCCGAGCGCCAAGCAGGGAGGCAATGAGTACCAATGTTTTAAGTCTTAGGTATGACCCGGCCGAGGCTTGATCCAGCGACCTCCCAGTCTCAGGACGGGCGCCTTACCCGAAGGCCACCGAGCTGGATTAATTGCTATTTTAGGTCAGCGAGAAAACATCCATAAATTATTCATTCGGAAAGAGGGAAATTATAACTTAAGGGGCTGTAGTAAATTCATAATCCCAAAGGTGAGAACAAACTGGAAAAATATGTGTGTGTCTTTGTGTGGAGTCAAACTTTGGAACAATTTACAAGACGAGATTAAACAATGTCCAACTATTTACTTGTTCAAATTCAAATACAAAAAACATTACTGATGGAATACAGAGATGAATAAAATGGGGTATACGCAATGTTGCCTCTAAGCTGCGCGCGTGCGCAATCGCGCACTGCCTGCACATTCTCAGCGCACAAGAAAATAAAACAAAAAAAAATTCCAAAATGAAAAAGTAAAAAAAAACAAAAGGAAGAGAAAAAAGAAGGAAAAAAACGGAAAAAAATCAGAAAAAAAACAGAAAAAAAGAAAAGAAACAGACAAAAAAAAAGGAAATAGAGAAAAAAAAATAAAAAGTAACAGCTAGGAAAAAATAAACACAATGAGATGTTTTAAAGGAATTAAAAAAATAAAAAAAAAACAGGGAAAAAGAAGAAAAAGTTTGTGTTGCATTCAAATAATTTCCAATTATACCAAATTTAATTTAAATCAAATTGTACTTCCACTAAAAAAATGTGATTAAATACAGTTCTGTATCTTGCAACCGACGAAATAAGCCCCCAAAATGTTAGTATTATGCGTCAAAAGATACCAGGAAAAAAAGAAAGAAAATCTTGTGAAAGAATTGTTGTAAAAACAAATGAAATTTGTAGGCCGTAAAACCTTTGCAATAATACACTAGACAATTCATTCAAAAGTGAAACATTTTTTTGCATTGCCGGAAACTCAGCAAAATGTAACTTAATGTTAAGTTTTGGACATGTTTGATAATGATTTAGATGCCACACTTGGGATTGCCGTTGCTCACTGTTGTTTCAAGCGTTGCTCACCGACTTTGTGTGAACGCTCAGACCCGTGAAAAATTAGAGGGAACATTGGGTATGAGTGATACGAGAGATTGGGAATAGTGTTTCTAGAACTATGGTTAACTTTGTTGTTATTGTTGCTATTGTTATATCATAACTGTTATTATTAATGTTATTACTATTGTTGTTATTATCATTGGTGTATGTAATAGGGAAGATGAAGGGGTGGGGGATATAAGGCTTCATAATACCGCTTTTCGAACATATTATGTAACATTATTTTGTTGTTGAGTTATTGTTTTTGTTCCTTTTTTATTTTAATATCCGAAAGAAAGTTTTCATTCATTTCATATGTTTTTACATACATTGAATTGATACATAAACATAACATATGTATGTTAAAAAAATGTTAAATAATTCTAGTTAACTTAATCTCGAAATGTTTGACTAATTAATCGTTGTTAATACAATAATCTGTTGTATCCCTACATAAAAATAAAGGTACAAAAGGAGGGGCACACATTAAAGTTAAAGTACTATTCGACAAAAGGTAATTTTCTGTCAGTCAATGAGTGTCACGGCACATCCTAATTTCCCACTGTCATTCAAAATTGCCGTTGCGATTTGATCTTTATCCACCACATTGCAGCCACCCACCCAACACATATTTTCACTCAGTAGCGTCTAAATTATACAAAGGAAATTGATTTGATTTAGTTTGAGATCCTCAGAGGGCTCTGCTGATATTATTTGAGTAATGCCAGAAACAGCATCCCTGAGCATGTCAGTTGATGCGAACAACTCCCTATGGACCTCAGTAGAAGCCAGAACGACAATGTAGAGCACACAGTATAGCACTGAATCTCATGAAAATTTGAGTAACATCATAAAACAACAATGATCAACAGGCTGCTTGCCCTGCTTCTCTTTCAACAGGAATCTAGACCAGAAAATTTATTTGAAACAGCACCAGTGCTGATAAATAATTAAAAAATGACATCTCTTCTTAACTAAGGGTGATACGAAGTGGCAAAGAACAAGAGCTAAGAAAAGCAATGTAGTGATTGTCACGAATGATGAGTCAAAAACATTAATCTTGATATAAAGTAGTAAACCTGATAACCAAGTCAAAGATGCATTGCTATTGTTAGGCAACATTAGAAAAAAGGAGCATGGGATATTCTTTAGGGTCAATTTTAGCGTGATTGCATATGATGAGATCTCATTAAAATGATAAAAATGACAAAAACGTAGAAAAACGGGATCTCACTTCTGAAATGTTAAACATTCAACTGAATGAGTGTTTTCTTAAGAGTTTACTGTAAAAAACTGCCTTGTGTTTTAACACCTGCTAATGATGAAAACAATATTCCTAAAAAAATATACCGTAAATTCCGGACTATAAGCCGCTACTTTTTTCCCAAACTTTCAACCCTGCGGCTTATTCAGTGATGCGGCCAATCTATGTAATTCCTCTAACGGCCTCCAGCGGCGCTCAAGTACAAAATGTGAGATTTAGACTGCAACTTCTTTGCTTGTGCACAAATTAAATTAGCGTAGACCTATCCTCATCATGCAAATTGCAATAAAAAAGGCACAAGACGCGTGGGACGACGTCTATGTGACAAAGTCACTTTCCCATACTGAAGGAAGACGACTTTGATGACGTCGATTATAAGGAGGAAGATAAGGACGGTTTACCGTGCTTAGTACAAGTACGGTAAGTTTTTTTAACAGAGCTATTTACTGTGTTGAGAGCGTGTTGCTAGTAGCGTTTTGCTACCCTTCACAGGCACGGTTTGGGATGAAAGTTATAATATTATTATTAAAGCTTTGAAAATTCTCTCGGTGTACCGTCCTTCTTTGTAAATATGTGTAACCATGTATAATATGTATTTGCAACTGTATATTTTTGTAATGTATTTATTTTAGAAACTTATTCTGATATGTTTTCTACGAGCAAATGAGAAAGAAGGGGCGGGGCAAACGCGGGCTGATGGGAAGTGGAGTAAGGGTGAGACGTGTTTGTGGACGCGGCCGACAATAGTGGATATATATATTTCCCACCCTTACCTTTGGAAATATACTTTTTGGACTCTGCAAGTCTGCATTAAATCTTAAGTACCGGTATCATTTTCCGTTCAATTTGCCGGCTGTGTTTTTTGGACTTTATTGGGTATTGGTTAAATTGGTGTTTGAATTGCGTTTTTTTAATGTGGGCGCATGCGGCTAATATACAGGTGCGGCTTGTGTATGTACAAAATCGGTTTTCCTCCCGAAATTTGGTGGGTGCGGCTTATAATCGGGTGCGCTCTATAGTCCGGAATTTACGATATATTTAAATAATAAGCAGAATACATACTACAGATAACTGGTATGGGAACCAATATCTGCTATTGCCAATATTCGTCCATCCCTTGACAAAATAATTAAAACGACTAAAAAATGTTGTAGTTTTACACTGCAAAGGCCCATTCAGGCTTGTTGTGTTTGGATTTTAGACATCAAAATACGCATGCAGGCAGAAAACTAAACCCCTCCCATGTCCTTTTCAAAATGTCTAAAAAATTAAAACTTGTTATCCTTTAATAAAGAATATTTAACTATTTACTTTCAGAATTAATGTAGTTACATACTCCAATATAAAGCTGTGTTGTATGGTGAATTACAAAATCTACAAGCATTTAAAAACATAAATAGTTAAAATATACATACGGTACCTTGTAACCATGGTAATCAGAGGACAATTTCAGTAACACTTCAGATGTCCAATTAGCTACTTTCAACACTCTCCCACGTTTTTTTTTATATTCTAACATCACTAAGCGATTAAAATATAACAATGTAAGAAAGCTTAATGAGGATAAATTAGAATTAAAAGCGCCGGAAATGCTTGTGTTTTTCGTCGCGGTTGCTAGCATTTCATTAATTAGCTCATTAGGCTTAAAGGGTGCCGTCTCCTTTGTGTGACGTTATCAATAATGGACGGACAAGACTCTCACCTCTTTGCTGCGCGTGGCCACATTTCCATAGCAACGCGGCGAGGAGCACAAACCCGAGCCGCCTCATATTTTGTCCCGTGTGAAGTTTTTCCTGAAGGAGCTGTCGTGTTAACTGTGAAGGAGGGATTTGAAACGAACTTTGCACTCCTCCTTTTCCTCTCCTCCCTCCTCCTCCCAGTCTCGGTCTGAGGGGAAACATGTGGATGTGTTGTGCTGGGAAGAAACCAGAAGTTTGGGTCCCAACTTGACAACTGTTTGAGGGCTCCTCCTGCTGCCCTGTACAACTCACAACACTCTGTACACCAGAATTGGTAACAACTCAAGTCCAGTAATGTTTATTTTTACAGCCGTTAATCACAAGAAGTCCCAAAGGGTTGTAGAGGCTTCAGGCTACAATTACACCATCCCCTAATCGAAAACCTACATGAGGGCAAGGAAAAACGTACCTACATACACACTCTGGCACACTCAGACACACTCTGCCCACCCAAAGAAAACTAGACGTAGCGGTGAGGGCAGTCTAAATAGGAAGAAAAAGACAAAAGAACGGCTTATATAAAGAAGGGAAGAAAAATAGGGAAAAATAAAGAAAGACATAATAAGTAAAAAACGGGGACAAAGGGAATTTTGTTCTTGAATAACTTGAAAAAAAGACAACACAAGCAAAAACAAAGGAAAAGAATAAAAATGAGAAAAAAAGAAAATAAAAAACAAGAAAAAGAGAAGGAAAATAATAAATTGTCATATAATTAAAAAAATAAATAAATATATACATATATATATATCATCCCTCATCTCATTAGCTACATCGCTTATCCTCAGTAGGGTCGCGGGGGTGCTGGAGCCCATCCCAGCAATCATCGGGCAGTGGGCAGGGGACACCCTGAACTGGATGCCAGCCAATCGCAGGGCACACGGGGACAGACAACTCACTCGCTCATTCACACCTAGGGACAATTTGGACCGGTCAATTCACCTAAAATGCATGTTTTCCGGAATGTGGGAGGAAACCGGAGTGCCCGGAGGAAACCCACGCAAGCACGGGGAGAACATACAAACTCCGCACAGGAAGTCCGGAGCTGGATTTGAACCCACGCAGGAGGTTCCCAAGACATGAACTGTGCGCCGCCGTGCTGCCTATACATATATATATATATATATATATATATATACAGATACATTTTAGTATATTTGTTGTTTTATGTCAAATAACCTTACCAGAGAGGCTGAGAAGTGTGATTCCCCTGTAGTTGGAACACACTCTACGGTCCCCCTTTCGAAAAGGGGAACCACCACCCCAGTCTCCAAGTCCTGAGGTACTGTCCCCGATGTCCACGCGATGTTGCAGAGGTATGTCAACCATGACACGCCCACAACATCCTAAGGCCTTAATGAACTCCGGATCGATCCCTTAAATCCCTGGGGCCTTTACACCGAGGAGCTTTTTGACCAGCTCAGTGACTTCAACTCCAGAGATATGAAGAAGAAGACATGTCAGGGGGATTGAGGAGGTTTTGGAGGTATTCTGCCCACCGATTAACAATGTCCCCGGTTGAGGTCAGAAGTGCCCCATCTCCACTATACACAGTATTGATGGCACACAGCTTACCCCACCTAAGACACCGGATGGTGGACCAGAATTTCCTCGAAGCAGTACGGAAGTCGCATTCAATGCACATTTGGACACCCTTATGTCTGAACACTGAGTTCGTTATGTATAAGCCATGACGGACACAGAAGTCCAATCACGATACACCACTCGGGTTAAGGTCAGGGGGGCCTTTCTTCCCTGTCATGCGCCTCCAGGTCTTTTTGTCATTGCCCACGTGGGTGTTGAAGTCGTCCAACAGTATGTGGGAGTCCCCAGGGGGAGCGCTCTCAAGCACACCCTCCAAGGACTGCAAGAAGGGTGGGTACTCTGAACTGCTATTTGGTGCATTAACACAAACATAAGTCAAGACCTGTCCCCCAACCGGAGGTGGAAGAAGGCTACCCTCCCACCTACCAGGATGAACCCCAACGTACAGGCGCTGAGCCATGGCGCAACACCAGCTCTGCGCCTCTCACGACAGGCCATTCCAAAGTGGAAGAGAGTCCAACCCCTCTCGAGAGGACTAGTACTAGAGCACAAGCTGTGTGTGGGTGAGTCCAACTATATCTAGTCAGAACTTATCAACCTCACACACTAACTCGAGCTCCATTCCCACCAGAGAGGTCACATTCCATGTCCCAAAATCCAGTTTCTGTAGCCAGGGATCAGTGCTCTAAGGACCCTTCCTTCGGCCGTTACCCAGCTCTCTATGCACCCGACCCCTTTGGCCTCTCCACAGGTGGTGAACCCATGGGAAGAGGGACCCACGCCGTCTCTTCGGGCTGTGCCGAGCTGGACCCCGTGAGCTGAGGCCCAGCCACTAGACGCTAACCAGCAGAACCAACCTCCAGGCCTGGCTCCTGAAGGGGGCCCTGGCAGCCCGCGTGAGGGCAAGGGAAAATTGTCGACCAAAGTTTTTTCTCTTTATTAGGGATGTTCGATCTGTAGTTTGTCTGCCCTCTCACCTAGAACCTGTTTGTCATGGGTAATCAATCCTACCATGGGTTTAAAGCCCCCAGACTGCTCCTAGGATCATTGGGACACACAAGGTAGAAAATCATGGTTAGCTGGTTTCTTATCTTGAAATATATACAGTACAACCATGGGCTCATCAATTAACAAAGGTTACAAAACACAAGCTAGATTACAGTTCCATAACTTGTCCAAATACAAACTGTATTAGAAAACCTGTGCCAAAAGTCCGAAAACTGAGATTGACATTAAAAGTTAAAAGACAAATTGATGAATGTCTTTATCTGGCCTGGACCAGGAGCAGCCTCTCTCAGAATACCAATTCAACTCGCAAATGAGTTCTATTTCGGCAGCTGTCCGTGTGCTGCATTGAAAAGCCATTTGGCATGCCTCGCATTTTGTCTGCTCCAATTGTGTTTAAATATGACTGAACAACGCATCGGCCCGCGCGCTGTCCGCACTTATAATCAAATAAAGCTCGGAACTGGATTGCATCCGTGTGCTCGTGTAATGCAAATAGCTTATTATGCTGTGAATTCTGAGGCGTGTTCAATTGCTGCACTCATATTGAAATGTTCTTCCGCTGAATGACTGGAGTGTGATGGAACTGTGTCCCTGGCTATGGAAGGATGACATTAGGGGGGACGGACATGTTTGTGGTTGAGTCTTCACACACTAAAATAGACACATTATCAAGTATGATAGCACATTTACTATCTATCTATCTATCTACCCTGGTCATATCCCTCGAGAGGGGTGACCGAGCGCAAGACAAACACATACAAAAATAAATAAAATTAAAAAAAAACAGAAAAGGCAAAATGTAGAAAAAACACACACAATGGAGATATCCACTTTTTTATTTTCATTATGTATCAGGGGTGTTACCAGTGGGGGCATTGCCAACCGACAGACTCACTCTGCCCACACAAAGAAAAATGAATGTAGTGGTGAGAACAGTCTTAAAAAAGAAAAAACTAAAGAAAAATATTATGAAAAAGGAATGAAGACAGAAAAATATAAGGAAAAAAGAAGAAAGTAAGAAAAAAGAAGTAAAAGGCTGGGAAAAACAAACAAAATAATAAAAGAAAAAAGGAAAAAGAAGAGAATAAAAGCAAGAAAAACTAAGAAAAGGAGGAAAAAGCAAGAACAAATGAAGAGAAAGAGAAAGAAACAAAAGGAGAAAAACATAAAACATAATTGAAATAATGGAGAGGAAAAAAGAAGACAAATAATAAAGCAAGAAAAAATAAATAAAAAGCTAGGAAAATGGAAGCAGGAATAAAAAATAAAATGGGAAATTTGTCCGGGGGGAAATGGGAAAAAAGGAAGGAAAAAGGAAGAATAAGCAAGAAAAAAATAATTTAAAATTTGGGAAAAATAAATAAAAGAAGAAAGGAATAAAATAAAAAAGGAAAATGGAGAACAAAATAAGAACAGGGTGAGATAAAAAGATGTAAAATGCTTGGGTGAAAAGACAGAAAGAAGAAAAAAAGAAGAGAAAATGGAAATAAAAATAAGAACGCAGGAAAAAAGTAAAATGTATTTTACTTTGGGGGTCTCTTTTTTCAGTATAGTACTAATAATAATGTAATATTCGTGATATGGTTTTAAAAAATCTATTATTGCACAGAATTATAATAACATTTTTTATTCACTCCGCGATACAGACGAGATACAGCAGTGCTTGACACGCGGTAAGAAATTCAAACGCGGTTGGCCGCGCGAAAAAGTTTTGCGCTGCTCAAAACTTTAGACCACGGGTAACCGCGGGCGGCACACGTGGTACACACGAGGTAAAGACGCGATACGAATGTGCTAGGATGTGCTACAGCCGCGGCCAAGACGTGGTTACACGCGGGTAGGACGCGAAATTTTAGCGGGTAATCGCGGGTGGAGCACGGTCATAGCACGTTTGTTCTGCGCCTGTATCGCGGTGTTATCACGTGCATTAGCGTGTGTACCGCATGTAAGCACGGTCAAACGCGATGCAGCCGCGGTTACCAGCGATAAGGACGCGGAACAGTCGCCGGCGTCTGTTTCGCGGGCATACCACGGGTAAACAGCGGGCTTAGCCAATTTTGCACATTTTCCACCGCGTCTGCTTCACGGGCACAAATTTCTGGCCGTGATTCAGCCTCGATACGCCCGTGAAAGGCTGTGTGACAAACAGAAAACCTGGCGGTCCGCATATTAGTGCCCCTTAAAGGATGCCAAGTGTGGGAAGTTACACAAAAAAATATGTTTTAAAATGTAAATTATTGTGAAGTGGTTTTGGATTATAATGTGTGGTATTGATTGATGTTTTTACTTTTTATTTTGATTGCAGCTTTTTTAATGGTACTGTAACTCATACTTAAACTTACATTAACCAAGATATTCCAAACAATTCTAAATTTAAATCGGACATTTTGATCGTTAATTCATGAAAAAGATCTGTTTATTTTACAAGGGAATGGTTGACTATCCAAAATCAAGAAAATCTGGGCAGGGCGGTACATCGGCGGAGTAATAGATCATGCACTTCTAATTTAAATAACTGTTGTTGGACTTGTTATGCATTCAATGTGTACCCTGATCTGATTCTTCACCAGCTCTGGGTCATGGTTCGGTATAAATAATCAGTTAAGTAAATGAAAAATACATTAAGATAACACACCGCAATAAAATGTCGTAATTGAGAATTTACAGCGTGCTGGAAGTCCCATAAATGGAGCTCATTAAAAGTATGACTCTATTTGCTAAAGAGCTGACGGATAACCTCAAAATAAATAAAAAAACCAACAGTTTTATCTGCCATTAAACAGAAAATATGAATTTCCTGGCCCTGGTTTACTGGTGCCAATATAACTCACTCCGTGCCAGCTTCATAAAGTTTTTATTAAGGGGCAAAAATTGCTGCCAAAAAAACGTATTATCTTTCTGGAAGCTCTTAAAGAAGCCGTCTTGGGAATAGGAAGAAACTCAGTTTGAATTGTAACTGCTTGTTAATGACTTTATGTAGCGGTTTGTCCGCCACAGATAAGAAACACAGACCTGTGGTAAAATGATTGAAAGTCACTTTGCTTGCGGGGCATTTCACTGGAGTGATGCTTAAAGATGAATACTGATGAATGAATCCTTACTATTATGTACAAAAACCTTACATTTGAGGGAGTTGTCAACAGATTTGCCCCTTTTTGAAGACAGTTTTGTTTAATCATTTTCTTCTTATTCACTCCAAATTTACAGTGTTATTAAATGGAAATATTTACCAAGTGGTATTTTCCAGGGTATTTGGAGCAATAAGATAATTAAATATTTCACCCTATTTGTATATTCTTTTATCAGGGCTCATAAGGGTGCTTGAAATCCTTAAACATGCTTCAATGCTTGTGTTTCCATGGCATGAGAAGTGCTTGAATTTTGGGTGAAATGCTTGTAAGTGCTTAATACTGTTGCAATGATTCTCAGCAGTCGGACTTGATGGACCATTTATAAATTAAGAGAAATAGTCAAGTCAAGGCATGTTTATTTGTATAGTCCTTAATCACAAAGAGTCTCAAAGGGCTGCACAGAGTACAGATTATTGTAAACCACAGACTATTACCACACCATCCCATGATCTAAAACCTACATGAGGGCAAGGAAAACTCAAAAACCTCAAGAAGTCTGCTTAAATATGAAGAATGGTGTCACAGATCAGAAACAGACACAGGACCCAATACCGCTCGTTTACTCAGTATTATTAATAAGGAGGGAGAGTGGGGCTTGCTTCAACGATCCGATGGTTGACGGACAAGGGTAGCAGGTGGCTGGAGACTTGGAAGTGGCACTTCAGTGTCGAGCGAGGATGATCGTAGATTTGCAGGAATACTAGTCGTTAGCTGGGACGGGAGAGCAAGGTTGGTATCGAGTCCGGAAACAAGGTCGGCAACAGGTGTCAGGCGAGTAGCGGGGCAAAACAAGCCGGATGTCGGGATGGCCGATCAGGGCAGAATCGGGTCTAGAAACAGGTCAGAAACGGGTATCAGGCAGAGGAAAACAGGGTAGGAAAAATGTCTGAAAGTGTGAGCTTGCCTAGCTGGGAGCATCGGTTCTCGGTGTTCTCTTGAAAGCGGGGGGTTTAAAAAGAGTCTCTTAGCCAATTAGCTCTCAGGGCTGTTGGCGTCGATTGGGCAGTCACAGGTGCCTTGAATCGGCAATCATGACAAATGGAGACAAGAATGCAGTAAAACAATTCTATGATTAGTACGTGAGATCCCTTAACCATTAGAGTCATTGGGCCACCATTTCATGTGGTGTGTCTTGGGGAATTACAGCCTGGTAGCACCCCTCCCTCTCCAGGCCAATGTATGTTTCCACAGAGTCTTGAACAGGAGAACTTTCACTTGTTATCCGAAAGTGATAACCATTGCACTACACAACCGTCATACATTGAAAACCAGTTACAAATGTCAAATTTAAACAAAAAATGTCCTTTATTTTCTCTGAATAGTCTCACAAAAACTTAAAATTTAGGGGAATTATTTAAAGATTTGCTTCCTTTCGAAAAATATTTTCTTCACAAATAAATCTGTTTCCCTCAAAATAAATATTTTACTGCTATTGTCACTTGCGGCTCCAAACATAAGTTGTTGGGGTTTTTTTTTTTTTGGTCCAATATGGCTCTTTTAACATTTTAGGTTTCCAGCCCCTGCCCTAAAGCAACTGTGATGCCATTTTTAGTCGACAGCAAGTGACTGAATGGCCGGCCGCTGGATTTTGCTTATCAACTCATATAAACTTGATACTAACTATCTATCTATATATCTAGCTACCTTGGTCATATCCCTCAAGAGGGGTGACCGACAGCAAGACACACACATACAATAACAAAGAAAATAAAAGGGAAATAAATAGCAAAAAAAACACAAAAAATTTTGGACCATGGCCAACCCAATTGCCCAAACACCCAAACAAGTTAGGCACCTCGGCACCCAAGTTGGTCATGCCTTCGTCCCTCCAGATGAAACGGGACACCAGAAAGCGGCCATGTCACTCGGGTCAGGGTGACACAACACACTCTTTTGTTCAACAGCAGGGCCCGACAGCTTTCACTGGTTTACCCCTGCCGCATCATACGGGTGCCCAGCCCATCCTTAAGAACGTGTCCACGATCCCACTATCCTTTCACAATACCTTCCATTAGGTGATATTATTCGCAAGTACAATATCAGCTTTCACTGCTACGCAGACGACACTCAACTATATCTTCCGTTGGAGGAATCTACCACACTAAACTGTGGAAATTTGGAGGCCTGCCTCATTGAGATAAAAGAGTGGATGTCACTCAATTTCTTGCGTCTTAACTCTGAAAAGACCGAAATGTTAGTCATTGGTCCATCTAAATGCCGTGACTTATTCTCAAAAACTGCTGTGAACATTGACAAATGTCACATCACACAGAGTGACTCAGTTAAAAATTTAGGTGTCATATTTGACCCAGATCTATCCTTTAAAATGCATGTAAAGAAAATTACTAGAACCGCTTTCTTCCATCTTCGTAACATTGCTAAAATCCGTTCAATACTGTCTCAGTCTGATGCGGAAATTATAATTCATGCATTTGTTACCTCCCGTCTCGATTACTGTAATGCACTACTCTCTGGTCTCCCGAAGTCTAGAATCAAGTCTCTTCAGCTGGTACAAAATGCCGCAGCGAGGCTTTTAACTAGGACAAAAAAGTACGATCACATAACACCGATTTTGCCTAACCTGCATTGGCTCCCAGTTAGCCATAGATGTGACTTCAAGGTTCTCTTAGTATTGTACAAAATCATACATGGACTTGCTCCCTCTTATCTTTCAGATCTGATCTGCCTTTATGTCCCGGTCCGAAGCCTACGATCTGAGAGTGCCGGTCTTCTGGTGATCCCAAGAGCAAAGAAGTGTTCTGCTGGTTCGAGAGCGTTCTCCATCCGGGCACCGGTGCTGTGGAATACTCTTCCCACTGAGATCCGATCTGCAACCTCAGTGGAAATGTTTAAATCTAAACTTAAAACTCACTTCTACTCCATAGCATATGAATAACCTACGCTTCTCGTCGGCTGAAAAATAGTCTGTGTAATATAGTGTAATAATCTGTGAAGCCCTTGAGACTCTTTGTGATTTAGGGCTATACAAATAAAGATGACTTGACTTGACTTGACTTTCTATCACCAACAAGAGCTTTAGCTTCCATTATATTTAGACCTCTTTCCTGTAGTGCACTCAAAACACCATCCATCCACGTCAATCGCGGCCTTCCTCTTGGTCTCCTTTCACTGACTTCTGCTCTGTAGATCCTCTTCAACATTCGCTCCTCATTCATCCTCTCCATGTGTCCAAACCAACCGAGTACTCGCTTATCAACACGCTTGCTCAGTTCCACGACTACTCCAGTTCTGTCTCTCACAATTTCATTTCTCGGTCTATCCAATCTTGTCACTCCTAACATAGTCCTCAAACACTTCATTTCAAAAACTTCCTTCTTAAATCTGCGTTCAGGCTTTAAGTCTCTGCACCATACAACACAGTCGGCACAATCACACTCTCATACAGTCCCCTCTTAACATCCATACTCATACTCTTGTTGTTCATCACTCTCCTCAAGCACCCAAAACCTTGCTTCCTTGATTCACTCTTTGCAATACCTTACACTCCATTCCACCAACTGCAGCCACATCAAAACCCAAGTACCTAAAGCTTTCAACTTCTTTCAGCACCTGTCCATGCAACCTGATTTCTAATGTCATGCCCACTCCATCACGTGAACACTTCATCACCTTACTCTTCCCAACATTGACACATAACTTACGCCTATCACATACTCTTCCAAACTCCGTTACAAACCTTCTCAATGTTTCCTGAGAATCAGCCACAAGCGCTGTGTCATCTGCAAACAACAACTGACTTACCTGCCACACTGTTCCACTGTTATCCATCATCTCTACACCTCTGCCAAAAACTCTTGCATTCACCTCTCTCACCACACCATCCATGTACACATTAAACAGCCATGGTGACATCACACACCCCTGTGTCACACCAGTCAACACAGGGAACCACTCATTTGTCTCACTCCCTACTCTTACACATGCTCTGCTGTTCATATAAAAACTCTTCAATGCTTCCAACAACTTTCCACCCACTCCATACATCACCATCACTTGCCACAACGCCTCTCTATCAACTCTGTCATATGCCTTTTCCAAGTCCATGAAAGCCAAAGAAACATCCTTACCTTTTGCAAAGTATTTCTCACACACCTGTCGTACTGCAAACACCTGATCCACACATCATCTTCCTTTCCTGAAACCACTCTGCTCCTCTATCACCACCTCCTTCGTTCTTTCTCTCACTCTCTTAATCAAGACTCTTCCATACAGCTCACAGACAACAAATTGATACCTCTCGAATTGC
Organism: Urocampus carinirostris; assembly: GCF_059441175.1. Lineage (NCBI taxonomy): Eukaryota > Metazoa > Chordata > Actinopteri > Syngnathiformes > Syngnathidae > Urocampus > Urocampus carinirostris. The sequence goes on from NC_142368.1 coordinate 26,304,815, forward strand.
TACATTCATACTTATCCCCTTTACCCTTATACAATGGCACCACACATGCACTACACCAATCAACAGGAACCACACCACTTAAAAAGCATACATTCAACAAGCGTACTAACCAGTCAATCATAGCTGTGCCACCTTTTTTTCAGGCATTCAGCAGTACAACCATCCAACCCAGGTGCCTTCCCCCCGTTCATTTCTTTCACTGCCTCTTGCACCTCCCATGTTTCCACAGGCTTCACATTTAAATCACCCAACACGGGCATTCTCTCCATACCATCGATCGCCTCGACTCTCACTTCTCTCCCATCCTCCACATTTAGCAACTCCGCAAAATACTCTGCCCATCTTGTCCTGACTGCACTACCGCTAACCAGCAATCTACCATCCTTATCTTTCACTTTCTCTTCCTTTCCAGACTCACTGTTTCTCACTCTTTTCACTTCTTTCCAGAACACTTTTCTCCTTTCCTCAAAGTTCACTCCTATCTTCCGACACCATTCATCATTTGCTTTCCTTTTCGCTGCTTCCACTGCCGCTTTTACCAACCTTTTCTTCACTTTATATCTCTCATACGCATCGCCACTCTTAGCTTGCAGCCACTTCTCAAGGGCACGTCTCTTTTCTGTCACAGCCTCTGATACCTCATCATTCCACCATTCAAGTCCTTTCCTAATACCTTGACCAACTTTTCTCATTCCACACACTTCTTTTGCACTCCTGAACACTGCCTCTTTAAACCACTTCCATTCAATTTCCACACTCTCCATTTCTCTTCCACTAACCCGTTCATACTCTTCTCTTATCCTCTCTTTAAACTCTCTTTCCTTTTCTACCTTATTCAACTCTGACATTTTCACCTCTTCCCTCACACTCTTCTTATAACTAGCCCTCCACGATCCATCTATTCTCAGTTTTCCTTCCACATAAAAATGATCAGACATACCACTCATTTCACCTCTGTAAATATGCACATCCAACAATCTACTTAACATCCCTTTCTTAACCACTACATAATCAATCAGTGCTCTGCCACTATCCACTTTGACAAAGGTATACTTATTCACGTCCCTCTTTTTAAACAATGTCAGGAAAGACCAGAACAGAGCAGGAGACCCCAGAGCGTTCGTACAGTTCTTTATTTGGGGAAGCGTAAGGGTTAGCGGGAGACGTGATCAATCGTAGCGTGGGACGAAGGCAGGTCGAGTTTACCAGGACTGAAGAGAAGATCGTAGCGTGGGACGAAAGCAGGTCGAATCGGAGGCAGGTCGGATCGGAGGCAGGCAGAATCAGGTAAACAAGTCAAAAATACACAGGAAAATCAAGCGAGTCAAACAGGGTAAAAAGTATCCTCCGACCAAGAGTTCTCCGCGTAACGCGTTTAAAAAGGGAGCATTAACCAATCAGGAAGCACATTCCAGCGCGCCACATGATTACCCCTGGTGGCTCCACTTGGGTAATCATGACAGAACCCCCCCCTCAAGGAACGGCTCCAGAAGTTCCCCTGGAAAAAAATAAAATAAACCCACGGCACGTCACAGGGTAACAGGAAAATCAGGAGAGTCAACTCAGAAGAGTCGGACTCAGGGGGGTCGGATTCAGAAGAGTCGGACTCAGGGGGGTCGGATTCAGAAGAGTCGGACTCAGGGGGGTCAGATTCAGAAGAGTCGGACTCAGGGGGGTCAGATTCAGAAGAGTCGGACTCAGGGGGGTCGGATTCAGAAGAGTCGGACTCAGGGGGGTCGGATTCAGAAGAGTCAGACTCAGGGGGGTCGGATTCAGAAGAGTCGGACTCAGAAGAGTCAGACTCAGGGGGGTCGGATTCAGAAGAGTCGGACTCAGGGGGGTCGGATTCAGAAGAGTCGGACTCAGGGGGGTCGGATTCAGAAGAGTCGGGCTCAGGGCGGGCAGGTTCAGAAGAGTCGGACTCAGGGCGCGCAGGATCAGAAGAGTCGGACTCAGGGCGCGCAGGATCAGAAGAGTCGGACTCAGGGCGCGCAGGTTCAGAAGAGTCGGACTCAGGGCGCGCAGGTTCAGAAGAGTCGGACTCAGGGTGCGCAGGTTCAGAAGAGTCGAACAGGCAGGCATGGGAGTCATTGCGCAGTCATACGGCCGGAGGTGCCTTAGCCAATTTTGCCACATCGGAAAGGACTTGCCGAACTGCACATTCTGAAGGGGAATTGCGCTGCTGATTCAGGCTTTCATAGTGGTCAGGGGGCAAATGTACGAACGCGGGGTCCATTCTGGTCGGAGGATTCTGTCAGGAAAGACCAGAACAGAGCAGGAGACCCCAGAGCGTTCGTACAGTTCTTTATTTGGGGAAGCGTAAGGGTTAGCGGGAGACGTGATCAATCGTAGCGTGGGACGAAGGCAGGTCGAGTTTACCAGGACTGAAGAGAAGATCGTAGCGTGGGACGAAAGCAGGTCGAATTGGAGGCAGGTCGGATCGGAGGCAGGCAGAATCAGGTAAACAAGTCAAAAATACACAGGAAAATCAAGCGAGTCAAACGGGGTAAAAAGTATCCTCCGACCAAGAGTTCTCCGCGTAACGCGTTTAAAAAGGGAGCATTAACCAATCAGGAAGCACATTCCAGCGCGCCACATGGTTACCCCAGGTGGCTCCACTTGGGTAATCATGACAAACAATGTATTTCCAATCACCAGCTCATTTTCCACACATAACTCAATAAATTTCTTCCCACTCTCATTTCTTTTCTGGTACTCCATATCTACCAATCACATTTTCAACCGTTTCATCACCCACTCTAGCATTCAGAGGCGTGTTCAGGAGAGTGATCAGACATGTAGTCTCTTGATAATCGCTTGCCGCGCACTGCTGAACGTTTTGTAATCGCTCACTGTGATTGCCTTACTGATCCAAAATGGCCGACGACAGTACAATGGATTTCGTTCTACAGCTTGCTTTGAGCGAGTTGGCTGATATGAGCGACAGTTCGCATATTGACACAGTTAAGGTTATCCTAAACGCAGTGGAAGGGTCATACCTGTCTTGCATTGTTCACAAACATTACCAGGCAATGTAAGACGATATATTACATCGCCAACAGCACTCGTCAGGGTGAGATCCTCCATCTTCTGCACTGTCGACGCCATGTTGGAAATCAAAGTAAGCGGTCTTTCTCCCGTGATTACTCGGGCACGCGAGCGCTCAATAATCACTGGCCGTTCAGAAGCTAGCGATAGCTCGCGATAGCAATCACTCACTCTCCTGAACACGCCTCAGGTCACCTAGTATTACCACTTTCCACCCTTCTTTCGCACTTGCCACACAAGGGCACACACAGAAAATACCCATTTCGCATAATTATAACATTAATTAAATTTGAAAAAAAAACATTTGACTGATATTTTAGAAAATCAATGTTGGTATATTATTCTTATGACTTGTTAATAGATCTATAAATTCATGTATTGGAAATATATTTCAGTTTTTAACTAAGCTTTTCCTGGCATTTGTTTTAGTGAAGTTTAATGTTTACCAATAACTGGTTTGGGTATACAGTATAAAAATAACATTGCCTCCGGTTAATTAAATGCAAAAACCTGTCTATTCCTGCTTGTGTCGCCTAATTCACATATGGTGGGGAAATCATTTTTTGTGGGTGCACGAGGTACATATGCTCAAATTATTGCTCGTGCGCCGATAGGTCAGCGATTGAACTTGTCCTCCAGGGAAGTTTGCAATGTTTAACAGACCGTATTTTGTAAAAGAACGTAAAGCAACAGAAAGGAGTGATGAGCAGATCTTTAAAGGCCTGGCTGGCTGGAGTTGAAAAAGACTAAGATTGCAGTCTGCTTTGCAGCCAGCGCCGGATTTTCATTTGTGCGCAGAGTAGCCAATTAGGAATTAACTGGCAGGACCACAGAGAGAAAGTCGAAGTGACAGAGGGAGGGAGGAAGGTGGCGATGGCGGCGGGGTGTGGGCTTTAATCCCGAGCACTTCCGTTTTTCCACTTTAAGGTTCGACGCATGTCTGCCTTGTGATGCGCTTCCACGCGAGGCTTCACGTTGCCGTGTTCCGACATCCAAAACGCGGACGTTCCATCAAAGCGGCTCGGCGTCTCTTCTGATCTCTCCCTCGTCCTCCTTCGGCCTCCCGCAGCTGAGGAGGTCGAGCCTGTCCTCCTCCCCCGCTAACTTGCACCTTCGTGCTCTGTGGCAGCTCACTCGGCCAGGAGCCAAGGCGTTCCCTCTTTTTCCTGGAGCGCTCTGGGCCTCAAGCCAAACATATCTTCATCTACTCATCCTCTGAACAAATCCAGTCAGTCTTCATCTTCTTTACCTTAATCGTTCCTCTACTTCCCACCTGAAATTTTTAACCTCTACTACATATCTATTTCTGCAACCCAATGGTCATAATTAACCAAAACTGTACTATTATTTTTTGTGTTTTTAGCACTATGGCAGCTTAACCCAGTACTTCTAAATTGTTTTCTGTCATGCCCCCCCTAAAACAAGAAAACCTCTCGCCCCCAAGTTGTCCACTGCCAATATTTTGATAGACAGTGTAAACACCAGTCTCTCCTTGTCTCCATCATATTTCCTTGTCTTGGCTTTTCGGGAGGAGACTTTCATTTCCTACTTATCTTATCCGTCTCTTTCTGTCTGTCTTCTTATACCTGTTGCATATTTTTTTCATGCTTTAACTGCAGGGTCTGTTATAATTACAGTCTACACTTCATACTCTGTGGTATGTGCAAAGCGCAAATGCTCATTGCTAAGTAGAAAATTCCTTCACCACTCTCTTCAAATGAGAGCGCCACTTACCCCTAATGTAGTGGAACTGCAATTGCACTTTATTCCTGGACAATAAAAAATAATCCCCGAGATCAGGCGTGCCCCTCTATATGAGGATCATTTGCCTAACCCAATGCTTTGGTTTATAGTTGGTTAAGTTTATAGTTCAGTAAACACAATAAGGAGAGAAGACATCAATTAGTTTTGAACTTGGAAGGAGAACAGGAAAAGACTGTATGAAAAACCTCAATATGCAAAAATTACAATCTGTTCAACCAGTCCTCCAATGGGTCCTTTCTTTTGATGAAGTCCTCTATTTTTAAAAAAGCACATCCGTCCGAAACAGTGCGGAAAACAACGAAGAGCAACATTTTTGGCCATGGTGACAATAGTGTTAACAGTGCCTAATAGTCAAAATAACAACAGTGAACAATAATAGTTAAAATAAAAACCTTGGAATCTTATCAATTTCCTATGCAGGTGTCCAATCGTAAAAACAGAACTACACTCTTTATTGTAAGCAGGCAGAATACATGTATCTTTTGCCCAGAAACGACTCTCCTGGGTTGCCATAGGTGTAAAAGGTTGCCTCTACATGTTGTATTCTTCCTTTCTTATGGTCCTTGTGACAAGGTATCAAATGTAAACAGGTGGATAACGAATAGTGCCAAAGATACAGAGTAATCAACCCTATGTTTCTCAGTGGAATCTTCAAATGAAAGGATCAATAAATAACTTCAGATGTAATCGAACTTTGATAAATATAGTTTGTTTCATTAAAAAAACTCTCCAAAATTTGACTCTTAAAACCATTGGGTACGGCTTTTATTTTGAATAGTCATGTATGTCCTTCAACTTCCTGTCTGGCTGGTGGATTCGAATTAGTGCTCATCCGCATGCATTGTCTGGAAAAAAATGTGAACTTTTCTGAAAACTTGAAGAATACTTGATCCTTGTCGTATTACTTTTATGTGGCTTGTTATCAGACGCCCAACAAACTTTTTTAAGTAATGCAAACGCCGACTAACTTTTCTTTTAAGAATATTTACCAACTTTTGCTGAACTGTAAATTCAAATATCTCTATGTCATACAAATATTTAGAACATATATATATATATATATATATATATATATATATATATATATATATATATATATATATATATATATATATATATATGTAACCGTGGTGTACCTGTCCCACCAAAGATCCACATTCACGCTAGACTGGATGATCAGGTTTTTATTACAGTTGCTGCAAATGAATGAGTCACAACACATGGTAAGCTTCTCTGCTGGCTTTGATCCAGTTGACAGCTCGCTGTTGGACTGCCTTAAACATATCAAAGAGCTTTCTTTTCAGTTTACATAAAATACATTTTAGAATATCAACCATCACATGTTTACATCCATTTTAACAAGATACTTTAAACAAGAGATTGTATAGTGGCTTTTTAACGTTTACAATGAATTCAACATATTTTTCTTTAGTCTGCATTTTAACCAACATCATCCTTTTTATATATATGAGAAAATAGAAATAATAACAATAATGAGTATAAAAACGGGTACAATTTACCTGCAAATGAATGAGTCACAACACTTTGTCTCTGCTGGCTTTGATCTCTTTGATCTCTATAAGAGGAATTAGCCTTTTAGCACAACATGCAATGTCCGGCAAAACTAACATAAAAGGCGACAAAACGAAAATAAATCCAAACAGCTTGACAACATCAATCACATTACTGTGCATGTTAAGAGATTTGTCAGCTGTGGTTTTAATGTTTAATGTCTTTTTTTTCGGCGCACCAAGAAATCGTGTCTTACCGTTTACAGCTCGCTGTTAGACTGCCAACAAACCCCGCCTTCCGGTCACATGTCAAAAGACAAAACATTACCCCATACCAGCAGGTGTCACTGTTGGACTCATCATAGCAGGATACTTACACAAAAACTATACAACAAATTTCAGCAGGAATTTCAATAAAACAAAAGTTATTGTTACACCCGTTACACACACACACACACAGCCCATGCCAGCCATCTCCGGGCAGTGGGCAGGGGACACCCTGAACTGGTGGCCAGCCAATTGCAGGGCACACAGACAAGACGGACAACTCACTCGCTCATTCACACCTAGGGACAATTTAGACCGGCCAATTCACCTGAAATGCATGTTTTTGGAATGTGGGAGGAAACCGGAGTGCCCGGAGGAAACCCACGCAACCATGGGGAGACCATACAAACTCCGCACAGGAAGTCTGGAGCTGGATTTGAACCCACGCAGGAGGTTCCCATGACATGAACTGTGCCGCACATGCGCTAACCACTATATATATATATATATATATATATATACCAGTATATATATATATATATATATATATATATAGTATTTTATACTATTTTTGAATTTGCTCAAATTTCAATTAATATAGATACCAATAAATATTTTACTTATCAAAAATATTTATCCATGAACAGAGAATTCATCAATATTACAAAATAAAAGTGCAGCACACGTTTTGATATGCTTTTGGACTCATCCGTCACCACAGTGAATTTTTCATTAAGCAAGCAGTCAGAATGTTTCAATCTTGCTTTGAAAGCAAGCTGTATAAGCATGTTAATTAGTGATCTTTGCTCTTAGAAAATAAGTGATATTTCATTTCGGTATGTTTATTCACGCAATTATGCTGCATGAATGTTTTTTTTATAATTGAATTACAATTTAAATTGTTGTTAATGCTTATCAAAAGATGATTGCCCATGCAAATGTTGTATCTTATCACTTTTCTCTGAATAATGTTACATGGTAAGATTTTGTTTCTGTTGTTCCAGCTAATTAACACACAATCTGCTATTAATGTAATATTTATAATTTCAGTTGATTTTCTATAGAGTTTATCTGATCCAGGGTCGCCAGGAAGATGACAATGTGAGCACTGCACATTTTCAAAGAGGCACTTTATATGTGTGTGCGTGAGTAAATGTCATGACTTGGCTTCACTTCAACGTTTTTTACAGTCGGAATGTAACTCACAGTGGGAGTGAAATGAACCAAGAAACAACTATAAAGGGAAAAAAGGGCAATGATTTTTATGTATTTTTCACGCTAGTTTAGAAAAATGAGACACAGCAAGAGATAAAAAATGAAATTAAACCCTGTCAACTGAAGTAATTTCCTGATGAACCCTCGCATGGTGCTCTGGGAGTAATTTTAGTATGATTAATCACCATCAAATGGCAGGAGTGGCTTTGATCAGATCTTTTTCCACACATCGAGGAAGCCCAAATTCCTAAAGTTGCTTCCCTTTTCCAGCAAATAAGTGTGTGTAGGCAGCCTCATATGGCGAGTAGGCCTAGTGAAGCAGTGTGATGAGAGTAGCAAAGATATGGATAAATAGTAATAGGCAGTTAACTTCCCAACAGAACTTATTTATTTCCAAAAAAGATGTTGAAGTCCCATCGTCCTTGTCTTGTTAGAGGGGGGTGACGTTTCGTTCAATTCCATAGGATTGCAGCCGTCCCATGGAACGCCATCACGATGGTGACCAAAAGTTCATGCATGGTTCATGCATAGTTCATTGATAGTTCATGCATAAGTTCAGTGTTCTTGCAATAAAAGGTTAGTTTGCAAGCTAGGTGCCTTAGTTTTTATGGAAAGCATTGTTTGGATATTGGAAGTATGAGAAATGCAAAAAAAATCTCTAAAAGTTCTTCTTAAAATGCATTCTTTCACAAAAAGCTGTTTTTCACAGAAGTTTTCTTGGCAACCAGTATTTTCAAGAAACTAATCATTGTTCAACTGTTGTATCCTAAACAATGGTAAAAGCTAGAAACATACTTTTGAGGGTTTAAGCTTTCTTTTGATGTGCCCTATGGCTAATATAAAGCTACAGAGTTGAATATGCTGTAAGCCTTCAAAAATGAGTCAAAATTACAAAAATTGGCTGGCTCTTCCCATTTGAGACAGCCTTTTGGCATTGAATAAGTTAGTAGTGAGGGCAGGGTAAACAGCGGCTTATTTAAGCCTGACTTTACTGAATAAAATACCGCCAAAACCAAGTGTCAAAACCATCAACAAACCTTACTAATTTGGACTCCGGGTGAATGAAATGTTCAATGTCAAAGCATTTTTAAAAACATTTGTAAAGCGCTTACCATTGAGCATATCCTAAAACTGCAAATAAGTTGTTTTCAAATTACATACAAAAGACGCTCTATGACCTTCACACCAAAACCTACAAATAAAGTGTACACAAAATCAGCATCAGAGCAATAATGTCACATTTATTTTGATTTGACATAACTTGTCTATCAATTCTGCTTACCAGCAGCAAAGATTTATGTGAAAAGACCTTCTCTTTTGTGCTCAGATACTTCTTCAATAGAAAAAAAAATCAATATCAACCAGGCTTTGCAATGGAAACAATAAAAAGCCTTGTGGCGGTAATCAAATTCTCTGGCTTTCTAAAGAAGTGGCAGGTGAGTATTGCAATGACTTTTTGAAAAGTGCACGAGTAATTAGAAAAACACAAAAATGGTGTTTCAAACATTCAATGAATGCGAAGGCTCGGGTGCATATTCGGCTTACCCGGGTTATCAATTTATTTGTGTCTTTGATGATGATGTCCCAGGGTTTATGACTTTGCTCGTGTAATTCCGCAATACCACGCAGTAGGAACACATGAAAATGGAAACGGCCCAGAATACCTTTGTAAATACAGTGGTACCTCTACTTACAAATTTAATTCGTTCTGGGCATAGCTTTGTAACCTGGAACATTTGTAAGTAGAGATGCCTTTTGAATGTAACTGCGCCCTGCAAAAGTATGATACATATATTTTAATCAATCATAAAAGAGCATCAGAACATGAAACAAATACATGTTAAAATTAGATTTCCTCTCAGTAAACATAAAATGAGAGGCATATATGGTAAAAAAATGGTAAAAATAAAAAACAAAACAAAGAAAAAAGGAAATAATGAGTAGTTATTTGCCTCGTGTTTCTTGAAAAGCTTATTCTATGACGTCTGCTTTTACTGGCTTTCGACAAGGCAGACGTCATCGTAATGAGAGATATCCCGATCTGTCAACATATTTTCTGGGTGATTCCTTTCCACAAATTCTCAGACTTTTGCCCAAATGTTTTTAATATTGTCTGGTGGGATGATGGCTTCATCCTCCCCCTTGTCGTCTCAGAACTCCTCCCGCAGAGTGGAGCACATGTTGGGAAAGGGATACGAAGAACATGCCGGGATTCCCGCATACACACTGGTTTGGCAGGTAGAACTGCCAAATGGTAGTGGCGAATGGTAGTGTGTACTGTACTGTATTTTTGACTTCGTATCCTGAAACGCCTTTGTAACTCGAGGCAATATTTTCCCGTTTTAGTTTGTAACTTTAAACTTTTGTACGTAAACATTCATAAGTAGAGGTTCCACTGTATAACAGCATAATGTTTCTTCAAAGAGGATAAAGACTATGATTAATCACAAAAACCTTCTTTGTTTTATGCTTAACAAGCAAAATGGCCCTGCGTTGCTGGGCTGATGTAAGATTGCATTCGGCTGCTTGGACTGGTCGGTGAGATGAAATACCCAATTTGGTCACCAGAGAGCGTTAGAAACCCAATGAAAGAAGACCACACGAAAGCAGATGTCAATTTTCTTGGGTATTTATTGGGGGTGCCCTGAGTGCCCTAGCTGAAGACACTGGGGAGGCCTAAATTACAACTATGTAAATTTTCACGAAGATAGGCTTGCCATTTTGGAGCATATAAGTCACACGCTTACACACACACACACACACACACACACACACACACAGAGTGACAGACAGACAGACAAATAGATTTAGATATGTTTCAGTTGGGGGGAAATAGTATTTTATTATTGTATTTAGAAACACAATACCGACACCCCAGCATCGTTTGTCTATAAAAATCTCTTTCCACTGCAAAAATATCCTGATCTTTTCAAATAGCTATTTTTTTTCCTTGTTTTTTTTTTTTTAATTTTCGGATTTTGATTGCTAAGACAGTAAGTACCTTTAGTAAGCAATGTTCCCTCTAATTTTCCACGGGTCTGAGCGTTCACACAAAGTCGGTGAGCAACGCTTGAAACAACAGTGAGCAACAGCAACCCCAAGTGTGGAAACTAAATCATTATCAAACATGTCCAAAACTTGACATCACGTTACATTTTGCTGAGTTTCCGGCAATGCAAAAAAAATTTCACTTTTGAACAAATTGACTAATGTACTATTGCAAAGCTTGTACGGCCTACAAACGTCATTTGTTTTTACAAAAATGATTTCACAAGATTTCCATTTCTTTTTTTTTCCTGGTATCTTTTGTCACATAATACTAACATTTTTGGGGCATATTTAGTCGGTTGCACGATACACAACTGTATTTAATCACATTTTTAGTGGAAGTACAATGTTGGCAACAAGATTAACTTGGTATAATTGGAAATTATTTGAATGCAACACAAACTTTTTCTTCTTTTTTCCTGTTTTTTTCTATTTTTGTATTTGTATTTATTTATTTCCTAGCTGTTACTTTTTATTTATTTATTCTCTATTTCCTTATTTTCTTTTCTTTCTTTCGTTTCTTTTTTTCTGGCTTTTTCTGAATTTTTCCTTCTTTTTTCTCTTCCCTTTGTTTCTTTTTTTCTCAGTTTTTCACTCTTTTTCATTTTGGTATTTATTTTCTTTTTGTTCTATTCCCCCTTCCTTTTAGTCATTTTGTACGTAATTTTACATAATATTTGGTCATATAGGGATGAAAGAAACAAAAACAAACTGAAGAGCCGTTTAGGACCCGAAAGACCCGGTTCCTTTTAGTGAGCCGAGCTGAAGAAGCCGGTTCTCAAAAAACTCTACTGACTTGACTTGACTCAACTTTGTTCTACTTCAAAATACCGCATTTAGAACACAACGTCAGGGGAACCCTTGTATTTTTACCTTCATGCACTGTAACTTTGACTTAATTCGCTTCTCAATTAGCAATTTTGAGCCTTGATTTTTGTGAGCTGGCTAGAGTTTCTTGTGCGTGGAAAAGCTCTGGGTAGTGCGCAATTGTGCACACACGCAGCTTAGAGGGAACATTGCGCTGGATAGATTTTCTTGTGCACTGAGAATGTGCGGGCAGTGCGCGATTGCGCATGTGCGCAGCTTAGAGGGAACATTGCAAGTTGCAAGTACAAAAGCCTTTTAAAAAAAAAAGGTATCGGCACTGCTATCTGGTATTGGTGAACATCCATCACTGTACATGCTTAATTCATGAAAAACTAAAAACTTAAAAAACACATTTTCCAGACCAACACGGAATTTTTGGCCAGTCATCATTACCAGTACCAAATACTGATACAACTAGAGCGTAAAATTCCCTTCCCACAGCAGAAAATATACTGATCTTTTCAAAGACTCAATTTTTATGTTTCCTAAATATTTCTAATTTCTGGACGTTAAATCAGTATTACCATAGCGGCACTGACACTCGTTATTGTTACTTGTCACTTGTGTAGAGACTAAAGACATCAAGTAAATACTAAAAACCTTCAAAACTACATTTTTAGTCCAATACCAAATACTGATACCACCAGAATGTAAAATTCCCTTTACTCTGAGAAAATATGAATGATAGACATTTTTAAAGAAATCCATTTTAACTCCAACATTTTATTCATCAATACTGTATTTCAAAGATGGTAATTCATCATTACTCAATTTCAAATCCCTGATTATAGCCACTCGAGGGTAGCCAAAACTGGCTTCGGTTATCAATTCGAGTAATAATACCTAGAAAAAGGGGTTGGTATTTGTCTTCCCTTTTAAGAACTCATAAAACTATTTTATATCTATACTCATCGCCAGTGTTAGTTTCAGCCTAATGGGACAACCAAACTGAAACATTTTAAAGGGAAGTAAGCAACCTTCTCATTATTATATGTTAAAATGGTTACATATTACAAGAGTATCTACCAAATAAAAACCTGTTTTGTATCCAAAAGACTTCTTAAAATACTGAATAAAATGGATTAATTGCGAAGCAGTACAAAAAGAAATTGATGCATAATGTATGTTGTTCCCACCAGCATTGCAGTCGTTCCCGCTAAAGGGCAGTGTACGCTAATTATCTGTAATGATCAATTATGCACAATAATGCACATGATGGATTTTGCTGGCTACTTCTGGTTGTTTTATCACATTAAAACCACTTAACTGGTATCGGTGGAGTAAAATATAGAGGTTTTACTGTAAAGGAAATTAATTATGGAGCCCAGCAATCATCGGGCAGTGGGCAGGGGACACCCTGAGCTGGTTGCCAGCCAATCGCAGGGGACACGGGGACAGACAACTCACTCGCTCAGTCACACCTAGGGACAATTTGGACCGTCCGATTCACCTGAAATGCATGTCTTTGGAATGTGGGAGGAAACCAGAGTGCCCGGAGGAAACCCACGCAAGCACAGGGAGAACATACAAACTCCGCACAGTAAGGCCGGTAGCTGGATTTGAACCCACCTTAGAACGGTGCCGCACACGCGCTAACCACTGCTCCGCCTTGCTTCCTGAGATTGTTTGTCATTATATCAAATTTCATTTTTAGGTGAAGTTAAACATATTTTTTATAATATGTACTAATAAAATTTACTTATTCTACAAACACAATATTTTTCAGCATATTGTGTTTTGTGTAGTCTTGGAACATACAGTACATCTCATCTCATCTCATTAGCCGTACCGCTTATCCTCATTAGGGTCGCGGGGGGGCTGGAGCCCATCCCAGCCATCTCCGGGCAGTGGGCAGGGGACACCCTGAACTGGTTGCCAGCCAATCGCAGGGCACACAGGGACAGACAACTCATTCGCTCATTCACACCTAGGGACAATTTGGACCGGCCAATCCACCTACAGTACATAATTTTGTTAAAGAAAAAAAAGCAATTGACTTAATAGGTTCTGATGAAGCCATTAACTCTTTTAGTTACCATCTCTTTTAAAAATATATTTAGATAATTCCATCCATTATCCCTCCATTGTCTGCACCGCTTATCCTCAGTAGGGTGCTGGAGCCCATCCAAGCTGACTTCGGGCGGTGGGAGCGTACATCCTAACTGGTTGCCAGCCAGTTGCAGGGCACACAGAGACAGACCACTCACTCACTCATTCACACCTAGGGACAATTTGGACCAGCCAATTAACCTGACATGCATGTTTTTGGAATGTGGGAGGAAACCCCTCGCAAGCACCGGGAGAACATGCAAACTCCACACAGGAGGTTTGATTTCATGACCTCAGTACTGTGCCGCACACGCACTAACCAGTGTGACGTCGTGCTGCCCGTCGATCCATTTTGTCATGGTTTATTTATTTTCCTATGACTTAAAAGATTGGGTAAGAGGAATTTACGATAAATTACCTTAAAGTGCAATAATTAAAGACATGTATCTGTGCCTTTAATATTTCACAAAAGCAAAGGACGTATTGTCATCACCACAACGTTTGTTCACCAAAAAAATGAAAGCCACAAATTGATGCAATCTGAATTGTACTACCCCAAATTTCAGAAAATATTTTTTCCCCAGTGACTTAGGGATTTAGTATAAATATTGTCAAACAAACGGCGCCGATCATCAATGATCCAGCTCACACAGGGGAAAAAAAAGGCCTGGTCCTCTATTTGAGTCAGATCAGGAAGTTTCTCCTGCTTCTGGTAATTATGGAAACCAGTACTTTTTCATGTGGGGGACAAAACCGCTACCCAAAAACAAACGACCTGGAGAAGGATGGGCACTGCCAGGCTGCACTTTTCCAAGATACACCACAGGAAGTGGTCCCCGACAAACTTTGCCGGGATCCATGAGTCATATTAGAATACATTGATGTAAATATAATTTCATTTTGCCAATACTTCATGAACTGAAAATTCTTGTTAAACAATATATTGTATCAATATTCTACTTTTTCTTTTGCGTATGTCACAGCCGGTACAAGCAAGGGACCCAAATGTGTAACGTTTCACACAATGCTTTATAAAGGGATAGGGGAAGTCAAGGCGAGAGGAATAAGACAGCAATCTGGTGCTCGCTGGGCAGAGCAGCGGAAAGCCCTCGCGAACGAAGCGTGGTCAGAGATCGGAACAATTCGGGCAGCCGGGACGAGCAGGAAGCCAGGGATCAGGGATTTATACAGGAAACAGAATCGGGCAGGAAACATGTAGCCGGAACAGGAGAACGAAGCTTGGATTGGGGATCGATACAGGAAACAGAATCAGGATACGGGTAGCCGGGACAGGAGAACAGAGCTTGGATCGGGGATCGATACAGGAAACAGAATCAAGATAGGGGTAGCCGGGACAGGAGAGCGTAGCTTGGATCGGGGATCGATACAGGAAACAGGTCGGGATCAAAACGGGAGCCAGAGTCAAAAGTGCTTGCCTTGCATGCGCTGAAGTTTGCAGATGGACTGACCAAGAGTGAACGAGAATGACGAGTTTAAATAGGAGGAGGACTAATTAGGGAACGACTGGCAGCTGGGGCTGAACGAGTGAGCGCAAGTCAGGGCAATTGGCAAATCTTGACAGCGTAAGAGCAAATATTTGTTGGTGGTGGAATTTGATGATTAACCACTAACCCACTAATTGGCCTGAACCGACGTGGAATTGTGAAAAAAAAAACCTCGAAACAATCAAAAAAGTAAAGCTGCAGTCACATTGAGTCACCTTTAGTCACTTCTCAAAGCTGAAAGGCGCCTCATTAGTAATGTGCCCCTTTATCAGCGCCAGGCTTTTACAGCCATGGGCACGGGATGCTTTCCAACCCCTATTCAGCTGACGGTGGTAAAAAATTAAGAAAAAAGTGAGCAAGCGAAAGAAACGGAGCAAAAAAAGGGGGAAGAAGGGCGAGAGGAAAGCAAGGGAAAGCAACAGTTGAAAAAGGTGGAGAGAGAGACAAAGTTAGTGGAGGGAGACATAGCGTGCTAAGTGAATTAACTCCAGCGGATAAGAAGCTTTGTGCTGACTGCCAACTTTGTTAATCCCGCCTACACACACAAAAAAACACACATTTTGTCCATGGAGCTCTAGTATACGAGTATGAAAGAGCCACAGGCCTCTCTTATTTGTGAATCGTGTGTGGGCGTGTGTATGCAACTATACCTTTATACATTTTTAAATGACACCAGAATGGCTGTGACCAATACCACATTACCTGAATATAGGCTTGTAACCATTTGGGTGTCATATGAAGAAGTGAGAAGCTCAGTCATCATGTAAGATGAGCTGGAGAAAGTGACTGAGGATAGGAAGATCTGGGCTTCCCTGCTGAGGGTGCTGCCCCCTTGACCTGACCCTGGATAGGTGGAAGATAATGGATGGATGGATTTCCCTTTTTGGTAGGGTCATTGGCAATTCCACATTTAGAGTGACCTACCTGATTGCTAGTAAAATATTGTGATTCTGGCCAAACTTGTTCTGACCTGAAAGAGTAGAATGCCTTTCTGGAAAAGCTGCTGAATGAGCAAAATAACTTGCTTTGGTTGACAGAATAATGGATTCTGGGGTTTACCAGGAGATCCTGAAGGAGAACATCTGGCCATCAGTTTGTGCCCTCAAACTCAAGCGCTTTTGGGAAATGCAGCAAAACAATGATCCAAAACACACCAGCATGTCCACTTTTGAATGCCTCCAAAAAAACAAAATTACGTTTCTGAAAAGGCCAAGTCAAAGTCTGGATTTAAATCCAATTGAGATGCTGTGGTGTGACCTAAAACGGGTAATTCATGCGAGAAAACCCTCCAATATGGCAGATTTGAAACACTTTTGCAAAGAAAATAACTACAAAATACCTCCACAGCATTGTGAAAGACTCACTAACAATTATCATAGATGTTTAATTTCTGTTATCGGTGCAAAAGGTGGCCAAACTTGCTGTTAGATTCAGGAGGCAATTATGTTACCCAATGTCACATAAGGCCAGATAGTTTGGGATTTTTCTTGTACCTTAATATGTGGAATCAACATTTCCTTGGCTTGTCTCTGTGTGATAATAAATTTGCTTTGATGATTCAAGTCAAGTCAAATTTATTTATATAGCCCTTAATCACAAAAATGTCTCAAAGGACTGCAATGATCTGAAACCTTTGTGAGTGATGAATAGGCAAAAAACACAGAAATCAGTAAGGGGGCAAATATTTTTTTACGGAACTGTAACTGTAACTTCATATTTTGCCGTTAGCGTGCAACCCTACTTACTTATGTATACTAGACATTTGTCAGACCTCTGCTACAATCTTCATCAATTCGTTTTGAACTTTTTCATATATCTGAGGATTTTAAAAAAGTAATGTAAATTCTGCAGAGACTTCAGATGGTGTGAGCCCGTGCAACGTGTAGCATGGCAAGGTCAGCAGGAGGCTAACGTGCTCGTCACGTCTGCACTCTGTCTAGATTTTCACATCAGCGAAGTCACATTACCATAAAGAGTAGAGGAGCGAGTTCAAATCTTATAAGGACTGAGAGAAATTGATCCAACGGCGGCATCAGATTAACTGCTATAGTGGTTTTTTAATATCGATGGGCCAGCTGGGACGGCGCTTAGTGTTGCATTTAGCAATAGTGTCAATACTATCCTTTGATGTTGAAGTAGTTGTATAATCAACACTAAAAGGGAGGACAATGATTTTAGTTCAGAAACTTTACTCTTAATGGGGTTGTAGAGCTAATGATTATCAAATATATTTTTCTGTAATCGATTAAATAAAATCCTTAAGGCCCGGTCACACAGCCTTTCACGGGCGTATCGCAGCTGAATCACTGCCAGAGGTTTCTGCCCGGGAAGCAGACGCGGTGGAAAATTTGCAAAATTGGCTAAACCCGCTGTTTACCCGTGGTATGCCTGCTAAACAGACTCCGGCGACTGTTCCGCGTCCTTATCGCTGGTAACCGTGGCTGCATCGCGTTTGACCGTGCTTACATGCGGTACACACGCTAATGCACGTGATAACACCGCGATACAGGCGCAGAACAAACGTGCCATGACCGTGCTCCACCCGCTATTACCCGCTAAAATTTCGCGTCCTACCCGCGTGTAACCACGTCTTGGCCGCGGCCGTAGACCGCGTCTTTACCTCGTGTGTACCACGTGTGCTGCCCGCGGTTACCCGTGGTCTTAAGTTTTGAGCAGCGCAAAACTTTTTCGCGCGGCCAACCGCGTGTGAATTTCTTACCACGTGCAAAGCACGGCTGTATCTCGTCTGTATCGTGATCTCAAAGCGTCCAACAGCGTCTGCTTCACGGGCAGAAATTCCTGGCCGTGATTCAGCCTCGATACGCCCGTGAAATGCTGTGTGACTGGGCCTTTAGGAAACCAGCTTCCATGCATTATTTTTTCCCACTTAAAATATAAATAAAAATAGAATAAAAAATGTTTCATCATGAAAGATGTTTGTATAGAAAAATACATCATAATTGTTGTTCAACATGCGGTTTTTTTTACAATTTACAGACCGGTTTTGGTGTCTCTTTAAAATAATGTATTTCAATAAGCCTCATTTTGTATGATAACGATCAACAATTTTACCCATTTTTTGACATGGTAGGTACCAAACCAGCAATTCTGTCATCAGGTTTTTTTTTTAACTACTCAATGATACGTTGAACAAATATTCGGTTCTTGAATTAATTTATCAAAATTAAACCAATTTCAGGTGCTGATTAATCTACATAATTGAAACCTCATTAATTATTTGTTTATCTACTATTTGATTTGATTAATACCGTCATCCCTCGCTTATTTTACATTGCAGCCTCAGTGGATCATGGGTTGATAATTATTCCGCGATCCGTGATCCCCGATCTCATATTATTACAAGCCGGGGCCGGCATCATACATTATTGGCGGTTCTGGTGACTATTTTTTTAGCATTCTAAAAGCTAAAAGTAAACTGTTCTCATTCGCCCACGATCCATTATCCCCTGGTGAATATTGCTGCGATCAGGGATTGGTACAGCGCACTTTTGTCAGTTCTGGCGGCTCCTTTTTGCTATAACTATATTTCCGATAATTCAATATCCCTAATTTCATATTGCTGCAAGTCGAAAATGGCAGTAGGCCCTTGGGTTGGGAACCCTGCCCTTCTGTCCTTTGCAGAAAGAAATGGACAGTTGTGTGTTAGGTTTGAGGGTCATGGACCCATTTGTGGTCCCATGGGACCCATTGAGGTAGGAACTTGAGGCAGGAGTGCTTAAAAACAGGGATGGCATTTCACAACTAAAGTTGGTACAAAGTGAGGAAGAAAACACAGGTTCACAAAACAAAATGTGTAAACATAAACAAACCTGACAAGGTCAAAACCAGAAACAAAGACAGAAACAGGAAATGGAAAATGCAAGGAACAAAGTAAAAAAAAAAAAAAGTCCATACAAGAAACCCGATAAAAAACAAAACAAAAGTGGTCTGGCAGTGGAATGAAAAGACAGAGGAAATGAATATGACCCGATGACCTGTGCTGTCCAAAATGCCTTTACCAATGGCCAGGATGATTAAGGACAGGTGTGTGGTGATCGGTGACCGAGGTGGAGCTCTTTGGGGGAAAGGTGGCGTACAAAACCCTAACATCATGGCCGTGTTTCATTATCCTTATTTGACTGTAGCTGAGATAATGGGTTGGTAGAGCGTTTTTTTTTGTCTGGGCTACAACAATGTGACATTGGGCTTCACCTACAATTAACTGGAATGTTTTGGCCACGATCCATTATTATCAGTCGACTATTGCTAAGCATGAGGGATGGAAGAGAATTGTTTTTTCACACGCGGTGTTTTTTTTTTCTAGTCTTTCAACCTAAAATTAAAGGCACCCGTGCAGCCATGATCCTTTATCCCCGGTCAATCACTGCTGCAAGCAGGGGCCGGCAGAGCACAAATTAATGTGTGCGTGTAAAGGGGGTGGGGGGGTCGGGGGGCGTTGTTTATTAAGCAGAATATCACTAATCACAGGGGGCTATGGTCACCACAATAAAAGAGGGATTACAGGGATTTGTTTGTCCATCATTTATCCTGTATCATTAAAGTCCAAACAATAAATTTCTGATACATTTTGTACAATATTTCTGTTATAATCAATCAAAGCTGGAAGATAATATTTTCTAGATGAGTTGCCAGGGACTTGAGTTGGCTAGCACATGCCTCAAAGCACTCGAGTGAGGTCTCAATTCTAAATATTACCATCCTGGCCGTCCGTGATTACTCGTTTGTCAAGTGAACTCATCCATGAAGCAATCCTTGGCAAGACTTGGCTTTGTCCAAGAGTACCAGCTCCCAGCTCCAGCGATTTCTCCCACCTACCATCATCATTCATAACCAGCTTCCGTATAAAAGTCCCATCATATCCCTCCTAAAAAATACCAAATTGATTTTTTTATCCCCTGCATGTGCAAACACTTTCTGGTTCCTGGACCTGCCGTCTCGCAGTTCTTTCGATTTTTAAGATTTAGTATTACAGAGACCCCTTGCTACCTCACGCTTCGGTTATCGCCAGTTCGCTGCTTTGCACATTTTTAATGGAATTTAATTCTTTATTGTAATTGATATCAACGTTCTGTATTGTAAATTGTGTTCCGAGCAGACAGCAAATGCCATCACGTGGGTAGGTTAGGGATGGTTTAATGTGTTGGGTGGGCGTGACTATCTGTGTGTGCAGCTGTAATAGGCTAGTGTATGGTGTCAGTCAAACAGCAGGGCGGGCTCACAAGTGGACACCAAAACAAACAGTAGAGCATGGCGCCAGATAGCTTTTAGCAGCACGTTAGATTGAAAGTAAATTCATCAATTGAATTGGACTCTAAGGAAAGTCAGAAGAGCGCAAAAAAATGGTGATCACCAGTGTGCTCTGTGGATTATTATTGGGTTTGAGGAGCAGAGCTGCAAGTCTTCTGCCACGGCTAGGTTACGTAGTAACTTTCACACGCTACCCCTAATCCAAGGCCTGTTTCTCACCAATGCTAGATAAACTCTCCACGAAACGGACCGTTATATTATAATCATCACAGAGACCTGGCTTAATCCGAGGATAACCGATGCTAGCAAGCTGCTCCCTAAATCTCTTTTCTTACAAAGGAAGTCCTCCAATTTCATTGTGCAGTAATGAGCATTCATTCAACTGCAATTCTGTGTCTTTCTCTGTTGTTGTTCTTTGGTTATATTTGAATGCTAATATTTGGTCATCGTCATCCAGAGGTAAGGTTAATCTTTGGCAGTTTTTATGAAGGTGCAATGCTACCTTTTGGATTTTCACTTTTCGCAGGGGGTTTTGGTCCCCATTAACCGCGATAACTGAGGGATTACTGTATTTACCTGCTACCAAACCCTTCTCAAGTGAATTCTGGCACGTTCTCAAAGTAAACATAAATTTCCCGCAAGTTAACCCGCTGGGTTAAACAAATATAAACAAGGAGATGACAATATCGTGTGGCATGATAATGAGAGAGTTACGATGAGCAGAAAAATCAAATATGAGCTGTTTGGACCTCACTTTTACTTCACCAACTGAATGAGGATCATTTGCATCGTAAGGAAATCTATCTACCTTGGTCATATCCTTCAAAAGGGGTGACCGACAGCAAGACACACACATACAATAACAAAGAAATAAAAGAGAAATAAATAGCAAAAAAAAACAAAACAAAAAAAACACAAAAATGTTTGGACCATGGCCAACCCAATAACCCAAACACCCAAACAAGTTAGGCACCTCGGCACCGAAGTTTGTCATGCTTTCGTCCCTCCAAGATGAAATGGGACACCAGAAAGCGGCCATGTCACTCGGGTCAGGGTGACACAACACACTCTTTTGTTCAACAGCAGGGCCCGACAGCTTTCACTGGTTTACCCCTGCCGCATCATACGGGTGCCCAGCCCATCCTTAAGAACACGTCCACAATCCCACTATCCTTTCACAACACCTCTCCACTCCTTTCTATCACCAACAAGAGCTCTAGCTTCCATTATATTTAGACCTCTTTCCTGTAGTGCACTTATAACACCATCCATCCACGTCAATTGCGGCCTTCCTCTTGGTCTCCTTCCATTGACTTCTGCTCTGTAGATCCTCTTCAACATTCGCTCCTCATCCATCCTCTCCATGTGTCCAAACCAACCGAGTACTCTTTTATCAACACGCTTGCTCAGTTCCACGACTATTCCGGTTCTGTCTCTCACAATTTCATTCCTCAGTCTATCCAATCTTGTCACTCCTAACATAGTCCTCAAACAATTCATCTCAAAAACATTCAACCTCCTTCTTACATCTGCGTTCAGGCTCCAAGTTTCTGCACCATACAACACAGTCGGCACAATCACACTCTCATACAGTCCCCTCTTAACATCCATACTCATACTCTTGTTGTTCATCACTCTCTTCAGAGCACCCAAAACCTTGCTTCCTTGATTCACTCTGTGCAATACATTACACTCCATTCCACCAACTGCAGCCACATCACAACCCAAGTACCTAACGCTTTCAACTTCTTTCAGCACCTGTCCATGCAACCTGATTTCTAATGTCATGCCCACTCCATCACGTGAACACTTCATCACCTTACTCTTCCCAACATTGACACATAACTTACGCCTATCACATACTCTTCCAAACTCCGTTACCAACCTTCTCAATGTTTCCTGAGAATCAGCCACAAGCACTGTGTCATCTGCAAACAACTGACTTACCTGCCACACTGTTCCACTATTGTCTATCATGTCTACAGCTCTGCCAAAAACTCTTGCATTCACCTCTCTCACCACACCATCCATGTACACATTAAACAGCCATGGTGACATCACACACCCCTGTCTCACACCAGTCAACACAGGGAACCACTCACTTCTCTCACTCCCTACTCTTACACATGCTCTGCTGTTCATATAAAAACTCTTCAATGCTTCCAACAACTTTCCACCCACTCCATACATCACCATCACTTGCCACAACGCCTCTCTATCAACTCTGTCATATGCCTTTTCCAAGTCCATGAAAGCCAAAGAAACATCCTTACCTTTTGCAAAGTATTTCTCACACACCTGTCGTACTGCAAACACCTGATCCACACATCCTCTTCCTTTCCTGAAACCACTCTGCTCCTCTATCACCACCTCCTTCGTTCTTTCTCTCACTCTCTTAATCAAGACTCTTCCATACAGCTCACAGACAACAAACTGATACCTCTCGAATTGCTACATTCATACTTATCCCCTTTACCCTTATACAATGGCACCACACATGCACTACACCAATCAACAGGAACCACACCACTTTAAAAGCATACATTCAACAAGCGTTTGGCATAATATATATATATATATATATATATATATATATATATATATATATATATATATATATATATATATATATATATATATATATATATACACCCAATTTAAAGAGCTTTGAAATATATTTTATGTTTACCAAAATGTATTGACCTGATGATATATGAAATCGATTCAATTAAAATGATTTAAGCAAACTACGATGAACACTTGAAAAATGACAATATTTTACAACTAAATCAACAAATTATTAAGGAAAATAAGGAGAGTTACATACCAATTGTTTTTCAGACCAATACCATGATGCAGGGGTCGGGAACCTTTTGGACTCAAAGAGCCATAAAAGCAAAAAATATAAATTTTATTTTGGGAAAGAGCCAAACCATATATTATGAGACAAATTTACTAAATTGCTAAACCCGCGCCCCAGACAAAAGCTTAGTCTTCAGCACATTTATTTTTGATGATTTGATAAAAATTATGAAAAGAGAATGCCAGAGCCCCTGTCCCAAAATCAACAAACATACCACTTTAAACTTGTCTCTTTCTTGCAATTACTCAAGATCGGTTAAACTCCTTTTGACCCTTTTTTTCATACATATTGGTTTCAAAACCAGATGCAAGCAGTTATTGTGTAAAAACGTCACAACATTCTGCAAATAGGGAGCCTGATGAGCTCACTTTTGGCGCAGACGGCGTAGGGCGAGAGATGGGAGGGAGTGCTTGCACTTTTTGCATAGCTTCACCCATCCCTCCCACTCACCCAATCAAATGACTAAGTTCTCTTCCGGTGTTTTGGTGTATTTACAGTTCTGTGGATTCATCATAAGGTATCATAACACTGAACACAGATTATATAGTGAACTTTTAAATAAAGGATGCTTTAGCGTTGTACAGCCAAAACGAGTTTTTTTTCCCCCTTTTTTTGTGTGACACCTTGACTGTAAATTGTAGTGAAAAACGTGCCCTATATATACTGCGAAGTAATGTCCTGATATTTAATATTGGTTTGGCTTTGAGTGTACCTGAATAGGTTAGACATCTCAAGTTTTGAACAGGCTGGAGAAATTTTGCATGCAATCAAATTTGTCTCTGAGCCACAGATAGAAAGAGCCATATATGGCTCGCGACCCATAGGTTCCCGACCCCTATGGCATGATGTATACCCAACTCTAGAGTTGTCATAAATAGCAATATCAAGCACATATACAGTTGAAGGTTTTGATTTACGTTTAATAATAATAATAATAATAATAATAATAATAATGACAGACTATTTGCAAAATGCGGATATACTTTACCAAAAATAACTAATCATAAAGAAAAAAGGAGATTTTAGATACCACTTGGTTTTTTTTCAGACCACTTCCATCATGTACACTGGAGATCAAAATTAAAGAAGAGCTTATAGAAAAATGCATTTTTTTTTTCATAATACAGTGGAACCTCGGTTCTCGACCATAATCCGTTCCAGAACCCTGTTCGAAAACCGATTTGGTCGATCACCGAAAATCGCTTTTCCCATTAAATGTAATGTAAAATTGTTTTAATCCGTTACAACACCCTGAACGTTTACCATGAAAGTAAACATGAAGCTAACCCAGGCTAATCGTACGTTCGCGTTAGCATAATCTTCCGTACGAAAGATTACGCTAACATGAACGTGTAAAAATAAAAAAATCAGGTCGTTTACACGTCATTTAGCACCCGGGTCTCCACAACAAGTGGTGAGCGATTAAAGGATAAAGAAAAGATTTATGAATAAGATTTCTTTCCTTTGTGGTGGTCTGCAGAAGCCATGCTCTATTCCCTCGAAAGAAGGGAAGCTCGCACATCTTCTTCATATTTTGCTATTATTTGTTTCTTAAATGCAATAGTTGTACGCACTACTCTTCTTTTTTCACCTGTAGCAACTTTGCTGCTTGCACCGACCTTCTTCGGAGGCATAATTAGGGGCTAAAACTCTTGGTACACCTATATTAAAAGCGAAAGCAAAACGAAACACGTCCGCACGTGATAACAGTTCTTCACAAGGGGTGGGGGCAATCTACACGATTTACACCCGAACGCCGCTCAGCATCGCACCCTAGCGTACCGGCGTTCGAACTCCGATTATTTGACCGAACAGCGAAGCAAGAATTTCTCAAAATTTTTGGTCGAGAAACGATTTGTTCGAACTCTTGTTGCAGAAAACATGCCCTAAATTATGACTCTTCATCCTCCACCCTCACTGACCTTTTTACACACTTTGGGTTTCGTCTTTCTCCATATTGTCGCCGAACAGAATGCTTCCCATAAGACCCAAATATATTAAATTTGCTTTCAACCTCCTCCACAATGCCCTCGTCATTCTTGCATTTGTCCTCAGTGGACAACCAGCCTTCTTGGGCAACTTGAATGAGTTTGTAGTTTTGTAAATATTTCGTATTCTTGAAATCACAGATTTAAAACAATCACCCTCTCTTGCTCCGGCTGAGAGGGTCATCCCTTTCGTTTTCATCTGGGCAACCTGATGCCCGAGGCTTTCAGTCATTCTAGAACGGCCCACCATCTTGCAGGGTTTTTTTTTAAATGTCTTATTTATTTTGTGAAAAAGTGTTGTAGTAGCAAGGCAGAGACACAACAAAATGTCCTTAAACTGTTGAGCAGTAAAAGACCGTATTATTTCAAAATGATTCTATTTTTTACAAGTTGATCTCGAGTGTATATCCAACTCTTTAGCAGTCAAAAAAAACCAATAACAAGTACCAATACAGGTGAAGGTTTTGAGTTATCTTTAAGATTGATAATAACGGAAAACAAATGAATAAACAAAATAGAATTTCCTTAAAATAACATTTAGTTGAATGCGATTTTATGTTGTTTTATTTACTTATTTATTTTCTGAAAAGAAACACAAGGTAACACTTGTGTTAGTAACTTTACAATTTGTACACTCGCCGCTTTCAAAAACGTTGGTTATATTTGACTTAGAATTATTTTTTTAAAATCTGCCCATACATTTTGTCTCGTATATTTATTTATATTTTACATAGCAACAAAGTTAGATTTCTCTCTAATTATTTAATATTTGTTGAATAAAGAAAGTAACACACCAGTCCTACATAATGTCATGTGATATTGTATGATATATTCACATACACATATTCCAATTGTATAAAAATTGTATATAACTGTATAGTTGTATAAAACTGTAAAATTGTATAAAACCTTGATTTTTCTAGTGATTCTGGATGATTACGATTGTAATCAATTTCAAAACCCAACAAACAATAACTTACAGAAACCTTTATTTAAAATACAAACAGATTTTAAATTAGATTTATTGTCAACTTAATATTGACCATTTTGTCTATTTTAAACTCTTTTAAACAGATCTTGCGAACCACTCAAATCATATTCAGTCCTGGCAGCTTTTACTGGTAAAACTTGAACATTTGAATTTCTGTTGTTCAATTTTTCAGATCATTGCCCTCATGAGCGTTGAAGTCCACCAGCAGTACGAGGTAGTGGTCAGGGTGCGCGCTTTCAAGCACACCTTCCAAGGACTCCAAAGAGGGTGGATACTCTGAACTGCTGTTTGGTGCATAATCATAAACAATTACAAACTTTTGGTCCATCTAAATGTCCTCAAAAACTGCTCTGAACATTGACAAATCTAATATCACCCAGAGTGACTCAGTCAAAATGTAGTTGTGACATTTGACCTGAATCTGTCCTTCCAGTTAAACGTCAAGAATATTACTAGAACCGATTTTTTCCATGTTTGCATCATTGCAAAAATTCACCCTGAGTTGTACCAATCTGATGCTGAAATTATAATTCCTGTGTTTGTTATCTCCTGTCTCTATTACTGTAATGTACTACTCTCTGGTCTCAGAAAGTTTGATCACATTACCCTGATTTTGGCTGACCTGCATTGGCTCCCTTTTAGTTTAAGATTAGATTCCAAGGTTCTGTTTGTATGATACAAAATTATGAATGGACTTGGCCCCTCACATCATTCCGATTCAATTTCCCCCTATCTTCCTGCTCGGAGCCTTCACTGGGAAAATGCAGGGTCTACTAGTGATCCCAAGAGCCAAGAAGAAATCTGCAGGTTGGAGAATTTTCTCCTTTCGGACCCGTCAGTGCTGTAAAATGCTCTTCCCTCTGAGATTTGATCTGCAACCTCAATGGAACTGTTTGAATCTAGGCTTAAAACACACTTATACAGGTTATGAATGATCTATATTTAATGTTGATGGTTTCTGTGTATTGCTTGTTGATGCCCTTGCAACATCCATTGCTGCCTGGTCACCCTGGAAGGGGGATTACCTAATGTGTGGCCACTTCTCATTGTTTCTTAATTTCCTCATGCTAAGGTTTTGAGTTTTTCCTTTTCTTTTGACGGTTTTAGATCAGGGGATGGTGTAATAAAAGTCACAGCCCTTTGAGACGTCTTGTGATGTAAAAAGTTTGATATAAAAAGAAACGTTGACAAAATGTAACTGCATTTAATTATTGGCAATGTATTAGTCCTTAATTTTCTATTTTTCATTTCAAATGGCCACTGGAGAACAGTTGACCCTAGCATTGGCTACTGTGTGCTGTACTGATATCTTTAAATAATAAAGTAAAATGAACAAAAAACCTTTGTAATAAAATATTGATACCTGGTATCCATCCCTTATGCTAACTGAACTTAAAACTCAAATGTCTCCTGAGCTCTTACTTTAGTGTCTATTTTGAGACCACGGAATTTGTGAAGGTACCCCATCCAGCCATCCATCCATTATCTGCACCGCTTATCCCCAGCAGGGTTGTGGGGATGCTGGAGCCTATCCCAGCTATCTTCGGGCAGTGGGCAGGGGACACCCTGAACTGGTTGCCAGCCAGTCGCAGGGCACACAGAGACAGACAATTTGCCCGCTCATTCACACCTAGGGACAATTTGGACCGGCCAATTAACATGACATGCATGTTTGTGGAATGTTGGGAGAAAACCAGAGTGCCCGGAGGACACCCACGCAAGCACGGGGAACATGCAAACTCCACACAGGGGTTTTGATCTCACGATCTCAGAACTGTGCTGCACACGCGCATACCACTGCGCCGCCGTGCTGCCCTGAAGGTACCCCACTACATGACATTTCTAGTTTAGTCTCGTCCTATGCGGCGACAGCTGCAATGTGGACAGACAGATGCTGATTAACCATAATAGCATCAAGGGCAGATCCTGCACATCTGGCACATATACATGAGATCTACTCATAAACATACGCGGAACATCCTGTGTGTATTTGTGTGTGTAGGTCATCATTCCTTCATTACTGATATTGCTTTTCTGCATTCGTTAGCCTAATCTGGTTCTCTTGCACAAGCATGGATGATCTTTTCTAGGTATTTGTGTTCAAATATTCCTATAGCTGAGTGGCCATTAATGTTTCCCACACTCAAAACTGTTGGCTTAATACGATGAAGATTACAAAAAATGTTTTGCCCGAATTGCAACTAATGTTGTTGCAAAATATTATGATTGCGCGGGGCTTAAATTCAAAACCCTACAAAATGCGAATTGACTGTCATTCCAACCCCAAAGGAAACACTAGCTTTAATAATCACACTTGATCATTTGATCGTGGTTCTTCATCTAGGCATAGCACCCAAAATAAAGAACATTGACAACTAATTAACAAAAGAAGCAACAAAGAATTTTTGCAACAAAGTGTACAGACCAGCTATATTGCTAGCAACTCCTATAACATATGATGCCCAAATAAACTATACAGTGAAGAAAATAAGTATTTGAACACCTTGCTATTTCTCCCACTGAGAAATCATGGAGGAGTTTGAAATTTTCATCGTAAGTGCATGTCTACTGTGAGAGAGATGAACTAAAAAGATCCAGGAATCACAATGCATGATTTTTTAATGATTTATTTGTGTGATATAACTGTAAATAAGTATTTGAACAACTGAAAAAACCGAATGTTAATATTTGGTACAGTAGCCTTTGTTTGCTATTACAGAGGTCAAACGTTTCTTTCAAAAGTTTGCATACACTGAAAGACGGATCTTGGCCCATTCCTCCACACAGATCTTCTCTAAATCAGCCGTGTTTCTGGGCTGTCACCGAGAAATCCGGAATTTGAGCTCCCTCCAAAGATTTTCGATTGGGTTCAGGTCTGGAGGCCGGCCGTGCCAGGCTAGAACCTTGCTATGCTTCTTACGGAGCCACTCCTTTGTTTTCCTGGCTGTGTGCTTCGGGTCATTGTCGTGTTGGAAGACCCAGCCACGACCCATCTTCAATGCTCTGACTGAGGGAAGGAGGTTGTTCCCTAAAATCTCACAATACATGACCCCATTCATCCTCTCTTTAATGCAGTGTACTCGTGCTGTCCCATGTGTAGAAAAACACCCCCAAAGCATGGTGCTACCCCCACCATGCTTCTGAGTAGGGATGGTTTTCTTCGGATTGTACTCTGCATTCTCGTTCCTCCGAACACGCTTAGTGTAATTATGAACAAAAAGTTGTACTTTGGTCTAATCTGACCCTAAAACCTTCCCATGACTCCTCTGTATCATCCAAATGGTCATATGAAAATTTAAGACGGGCCTTGACATGTGATGGTTTAAGCAGGGGAACCTTTCATGCCATGCATGATTTCAAACCATGACGTCTTAGTGTATTTCCTACAGTAACCTTGGAAACGATGGTCCTAGCTGTTTTCAGGTCATTGGCCAACTCCTATCGTGTAGATAATGATTGCTCCAACAGTGGACCTTTTTTTACCAAGCTGCTTGGCAATTGCTCCTTAGCCCTTTCCAGCTTTTTGGAGGTGTACAATTTTGTCTCTGGTGTCTTTGGACAGCTCTTTAGTGTTCGCCATGTTACAAGTGAAAGTCTTACTGATTGTATTGGGAAGGCAGGTGTCTTAATGCAGCTAACGACCTCAAACAGGTGCATCTGATTCAGGATGATACATGGAGTGCATGTGGACTTCTAATGGGCGGACTAACAGGTCTTTCAGGGTCAGAATTCTAAATATTACACAGGTGTTCAATTCCTTATTTCCAGCTGTATCACACATAAATTGTTAAAAAAGACCCCTCTAAGTGGGAGAAATAGCTAAATAGCGAGGTGTTCAAATACTTATTTTCTACACTGTACATATATATACACACACATATATATATATATATATATATATATATATATATATATATATATATATATATCTCATCTCATCAGCTGCACCGCTCATCCTAAGTAGGGTCGCGGGGGTGCTGGAGCCCGTCCCAGCAATCATCGGGCATTCACCTGAAATGTATGTCTTTGGAATGTGGGAGGAAACCGGAGTGCCCAGAGGAAACCCACGCAAGCTACGCACAGTAAGGCCGGGAGCTGGATTTGAACCCACGCAGGAGGTTCCCACGACGTCAGAACTGTGCTGCACACGCGCTAGCAGGGGACACCCTGAACTGGTTGCCAGCCAATCGCAGACGGAGACAGAATATACATATATATATATATATATATATATATATATATATATATATATACAGTGTTCATTTTCACCTCTGAAAAGTGATGGGTCTCGCATGCTCAAAAATCTATGGGTCCCAACAGAGATCTATGGGTCCCGAAAATTTTGTGAAATCAGGGTTGAAAATTTAAATCGGCGACATATATATAACATAAATCTATATATTCATTCAGTTTTAATCATCACAGTTAATTGGTAATACAAAGCAGTTATCACTTCAGATTTTTCAGTTCATATATTCTTCGTGGTTTGCCGTTCTGTCACAGTTGTAATGCCTTCTCAAGGTCTAATCCATTATCATCCTCCTCAGAGCGTAACCAGGAATATAATTTAGTCCATTTTGGCAGAAAAGTCCTTTTCTTGCTATTCTTTTGTTTATTTTGTTTCGTCGAATCGTTCGCTTCAACACACGTGTTTACCTGCCTCCGCGATCTTCCAAAGAATTTCTCCGCCGTTTTTTCGTGCCAGAATTATCGCCGTTGTTATCGGTTTCTGCATTATGTTTCGACTTATTATTGACACTGAAGAATTACCAATTTTGTGTTGATTTTCACCTAATACGAACTGTTTTTTCGGAGGCATACTTACCCTTCACCTTCCCTCGACGACAAGCACCACAACAATGACGTGATTGTTTGCCGAGATCGGCGTGCAGAAGAAAACTCGAATCGCAAGACCAAAACAACAATGGCGGATCTGCCTGACAAAAGTTTGGAGTGCGGTAAATCTTTGTTAAAAAAAATTTATCGGATAATAATGACAATTTTCTGTCAAAAAGTTGATTTGACACTATGCGTCCCCAGCAAAAATGATGCGTCAAGGACGCAGGCTAACGAGAACACTGTACATATATATATATATATATATATATATATATATATATATATATATATAAAACAAAACTGATCAACTGTATATTCTTTAAACTGTTTTTTGTTATTAAATATATGTCTGCATATATTTATCACTGCAATGTTCTTTGCTAATTTAAATACTTAATAATTTGCATACTATATATATATATATGCCAGTATGAGTCCAAGAAATCCATTAACTTTTTCTTTTCGACTTTTACCGGTCTCATTTGTATTTCCAAATACGCTAACTTTTTTCATGATACGGCTAATAATGTTTGTTGGGTTTTATCAAACTATTCCTTGACTTTGTTAAGCTACGCTCATCACTACCTGCAATTCCTGTACATTTGTACTCGAGCTTATTATTGTGGTCTCGTCAGCAAAGAGATTATTTTTATTTACTATGATAATGCGCAATACGAAAATGATGTCATTGAAGCATTAGTGGAAGGTACAGTAAATGGTTTTAAAACGCTTTATGATTAGTTTTTTACAAGTATATGTATCTTTATTATCCACATTAATGAGTAATTATCAATATTTAGGTACATGTCTTGTGAATATTTTGGGTACAAATGTCTTTCAGTCTGTGGCTAAAGAAATCATAGGCGGTTGCCAAAATGTGATGAATGGGTATATGTAAGTTCATATCTGGCATTCTGGTTTTGCCGGCCATTTTTTTTTTTTTAAGTAAATATACTCAACTAAATCTGCGCTAACCTGCACAATCCTCTCATTTAATAAATTTGAGAAGTGAAATTTGTTCCTTGAATTGGATTGCAACTTGTCATACGGGTGCCATCTGGGTTCCTGAAGTCAGACCAGTTGAAAAACCCTGCTCTTTTGCACACTAACCTTAGATGCATGAGTGATGTCAAAAATGGGTTGTTATTCTTCAAAATCTCTCAAAAAATGTGATTAAATGTATCAAATTAAGATGTCAGAGGGTAGCACGGCGGTGCAGTGGTTAGCGCGTGTGCAGCACAGTTTTGAGTTCATGAGATCGAACCTCTTGTTTGGTGTTTGCTAGTTCTCCCCGTGCTTGCGTGGGTTTTCCTCCCACATTCCAAAAACATGCATGTTACGTTAACTGTCCGGTCCAAATTGTCCCTACTGAGGATAAGCGGTGCAGAATATGGATGGATGGATAACATATCAGAAACGAAATGACAAATTTGTGAACAAAATATATCATCTCTGACCAAAATGAAAGAAATGTCTTAAGTGAATTGCAAAAATGTACTGATTTAAATTGGGGTCATATTTGACCCCATTTATGGAAAGTGTACTGAACATACTGGAAAAAGAAAATTACGGTATAAACATTTTTCTTTTACAGATAACTACGGTACTGTCAAATAATACAATTTGAGAGACAGCTTAACCATCCAGAATGCAGAATTCATTGAACAATGCAGTAGCAAAGTAGCGAAAACGTCAAAATTAAATTGCGAGGGATTACTGTGTCTGATATATTTTGCAAACAATTAAAAGGAGTGGAAACAGTGGCGCACTGCGATAAAGCTAATGTGCCCGCTCTCTAGAAAAGAAAACAGTTCTATGGTAATTTCCTGTAGAAATAGCAGCTTCCACAGAAGGAGACAGTTAGTGAGATAGATGGACCGCAGGGAAAAAGTACACCTCAGCACTTTGGGACTTTATCTATTAAAGAGGTAATATTGCATGATCAAGTGTGTGTATAGAGGTGGGCTACCTCCCCCTCCTTGCTCTTTCTCCTCCCACTCCGTCACTGTCCATTATGTTTACTAATGAGCGTACTTTTTCCACATTTTCACAATGGACAGTGTCCCTCCCGAGGACACACAGTGTTGGAGCGCGTCGCAAAACACAATTAGTGACGTGACAAACAACCAGGGGCCACCATGGGTAAATGTGCTTTTTGCCGGATTAAAAGACGTGAAGCTGTTTTTAAGTCATAATGACAAGAGGTCAACTATAAGCTCCATCCAGATGTTGGAGGGGCCTTGTATCACTTACCAGATCCAGATATGTCACAATACGAAGTGTTGTTGGATTAGTGTTATTGTGACGCTAGATAAATTTGACGTGTACAGTTGTCAATGGCACTGAATGAGGTAAAGGGTCCTCAATCGGGTCACTGTACATATTACCACATGATAAAGTTTAATGACATTTTTTTAAACAGTTTGAAGCAGGCACACTTTTCCTCTTATTCAAAAACCTGTGATCAAGAGTCTTTTAGTTCTTTAGAGCAGGGGTCTCAAACTGGCAGCCTGGCGGCAAATAGCAGCCCTCAGGGTGATTGTTTGTGGCCCTCGCTTTAAGAAAAAAAGTTAAAGTGACACTGTGTAAGAGAGCACTATTGTACTCATTTTTGTCTTGTTTAGGTTTCTGGTACCTGTTGCAGCAAGATGGCGGCTATGTCATCTCCCTCTAGGTGAGACTCATACAATGTAAAAGGAATAAAAATTTCTCAACTTACGGGTATGAAAAAAAAATGCACATTTACATGATAATTCGGGATTTTTGCTCATTACTTGAATCAATATTCATGTTTTTAATGAATTACATTTTTTTACCACCAGGAGGCACTGAATCATACACACTGTCCCTTTAAGTGCAGCTATAGTGTATTATGGATTTATTTATTACTGATTGATTTATTTTCCTTTCAATTATTAACACATTTTTTAAGAACTTATATCAGTGAAAAAACCTGATTCGGCCCAACCTCACCCAGACCCTAGATTTGGTGGCACCATTGTAATTTGAGTTTGAGAGACTTGCTTTAGAGTGATGTGATGTGATACAGTAAGGGTGTGAGACCACTTCTAAAGAAAGTGTGTCCTTGTGTGAAATTTCTGATGTTACTATTTTTCAGACCGATAACAAACTTCTTAAGTAGTCATGAATACCGATACTCTAAAAGGGTACCATGCATTTTATACACAGCCTTTTAAAATACTATTTTGAATAGACAACAAATGAAGACGTCCTCACCCCTTGAAACCAACACTAACACTGAGCAAAAATGGCGCCACGGACAGACGTGGTCTTTTGACAAGGACAAAAACCCTACATAACGTCACAAGCACAACACCTAGTGAGGCTTTTGACTAACTGTCCTATATAAATATGATATACTACATCTTGTTGTCATCAGCATCTTAAACAACTAGCTAGAGGATCACCATTGTTGATGCACTGCAGGGTAAGAAATGTGAATTACCTTCAAATAATTAACCTAACTTGACGTGACTTTTAAAATAGGCTTCGTTATTATTAGTAGCTTTTATTTTTTCTAAACCTAGTTTAAAGCTCAGTGCTGATTTTTTTCACTCACGTATGATTACTAAAGTACAGTGAACTGTCAGTAAAAAACGTTATGTAGAACGCAGCCGAGAGCTAACGTTAGCTAATGCTCGCTGAACCTTAGAGATGTCTATCTATCAATCTACCTTGGTCATATCCCTCAAAAGGGGTGACCAACAGCAAGACAAACATATACAATAACAAAGAAAATAAAAGGGAAAAGATAGCAAAAAACAAACACAGAAATTTTTGGACCATGGCCAACCCAAATGCCCGAACACCCAAATAAGTTAGGCACCTCGGCACCTAAGTTGGTCATGCTTTCGTCCCTCTGGATGAAACGGTACACAAGAAAGCGGACATGTCACTTGGGTCAGGCTGACACAACACACTCTTTTGTTCAACAGCAGGATCCGACAGCTTTCACTCGTTTACCCCTGAGGAAACAGTGAGAAGGTTGGTAACGAAGTTTGGAAGAGTATGTGATAGGCGTAAGTTATGTGTGAATGTTGGGAAGAGTAAGTCTTGTTCACATGATGAAGTGGGCATGGCGTTAGAAATAAGGTTGCATGGACAGGTGCTGGAAGAAGTTGAACGCTTTAGGTACTTGGGTTGTAATGTGGCTGCAGTTGGTGGAATGGAGTGCGAGGTATTGCACTGTGTGAATCAAGGAAGCAAGGTTTTGGGTGCTCTGAGGAAAGTGATGAGCAACAAGAGTATGAGTATGGATGTTAAGAGGGGACTGTATGAGAGTGTGATTGTGCCGAATGTGTTGTATGGTGCAGAGACTTGGAGCCTGAACACAGATTTTAGAGTGAAATTAAATGTTTTTTACATGAAGTGTTAGAGGAGTGTGTTAGGAGTGACAAGATTGGATAGATTGAGAAATGAAATTGCGAGAGACAGAACTAGAGTAGCCGTGGAACTAAGCAAGCGTGTGGATAAGAGAGTACTCGGTTGGTTTTGACACATGGAGAGGATGGATGAGGAGCGAATGTTAAAGAGGATCTACAAAGCAGAAGTCAATGGAAGAAGACCAAGAGGAAGGCCGCGATTGACGTGGATGGATGGTGTTATGACTGCACTGCAGGAAAGAGGTCTAAATCTAGTGAAAGCTAGAGAAATTTTTGGTGATAGGAATGAGTGGAGAGGTGTTGTAAAAGGATATTGGGATGTATGACCTTAGAGATGTAAACGTTACAAATAACTTTATATTTCTCCCCAGCTAAGTGACATTATGTTGCCTCAAAGACTATATTGACTTGCCTTGGAACAGATGTAGACATCTTTAGGTACTTTATCCACGTTCGTGCTGTGGACAACCACATAGTTTTATCCAAAGCAGACACATGTTTCGATTTAAATGTGGCTTTGGGAAAGGGTAGAAAATACACACCATCGACCAGCTTCTAGGGATAACTCGTATCACATTTGCATGTACCCCTTTTGCACACCATTTGATAATTTTAAAGTTTAAAATGTAAGAAAAAAAATACCCCAAAACAAATAAAAACTGATAAACTCCAATGCATTTCTATGGACTAGGGAATTCAGAATGTCGTGTCTGTAGGTTTGCTATACGCACTGTAATGATTTCCGATTCAAGGCACCTGTGACAGCCCAATTGGCGCCAACAGCCCTGAGAGCTGATTGGCTAAGGGACTCCTTATAAACCCCCGGCTTTCAAGAGGACACCGTCAGATCATCTAGGCAAGCTCATACTTTCAGACATTTTTCCTGCCCTGTTTTCTCCTGCCTGAAACCCGTTACCGACCTCTTTCTGGACCCGATTCTGCTCTGTTCTGCCATCCCGACATCCGACCTGTTTTTCCCCGCTTTCTGCCTGACACCTGTTGCCGACCTCATTTCCAAACTCGATACCGCCCTTGCTCTCCCGTCCCGGCTAACAACTAGTATCCCTTCAGTCTATGATTATCATCGCTCGACACGGAAGCGCCACGTCTGCTTTCCCGCCACCTGCTACCTGTGTCCGTCGATCCTCGGATTGTGGAAGCAAGCCCTGCTCTCCCTCTTTATCAATAAAATAAATGAACGCTACTGGGTCCTGTCTCCGTTTCTGGCATGTGACACGCACTGTGCTTGGCTCATCGCATTTTAGGGCAGGGCTTAACCGTAGGTCAATTATTATCCTCTTCTGTTATGACAGCTCTAAGATATTTAAATTTGGTGACAGGTTCAAGCTTTCAGTGGTCGATGTTGATGTTTATGTTGATACCTTGAGGGGTTTTTTTATGTGCTGATTTCTATCCCATATAAGGTTGGTTCTTTGTCCTGGCGATTGACCAGATATTTAAATTCCTGTTCTGCTCCGTGGTGCTCCTTCCCTCCCAGAAACCTGCCTGTTCTTCAGCTACAAAGTTTTAGCCTTTGTTTTCAATGGGTTCAGTAGGACCTTTTGCATAACTTTACTTGCATGGCGGATAAGACTATTTTGTCCATGTATATGGCCAATGTCCTGTCTGCCAGCTCCTTTTGCAAATCTTTGTCAAGATGTCTCTAGTAAGTTTATTCAGCGGTATTACTTAACAAATTGAAATATTTACGGTATCAGTATAAATCTGAAAAGTAAATTTTCCAGAAATTATTATGTATAATAAAAAATAGACTTTAAATTACATTCATTCTGAACTTGATTTAAAAAATAAAAGACACTTGCAAATTATCTATCTATGGTTTTATACATCATTATTGGATAATATCTGATGCTTTATAATACCTATGATTTTTATAATTATTAAACAAAACAGCCCTACCACTCATTTATTAAATTTCCTCTTTGTACCCCAATACAAAGACCAATCTTTTTTTCTTTTTTTGTAAAGCCTATCAATAAATTATTTTTCTTAAGAGGACATTGTGTATTATTTAGCGCCTCCTAGTTGTAAAAAACATCATTGATATAAAAAACAATATTGATTTGACTAATAAGCGGTTATACGGTATATGTTCTATCATACAAACATGCAGAAATTTGCATGTATTTTGGTAATTTTGTGTTTTCATAGTGTATAGCACTCATTCGCAGTTGCACTATTCATTACAGAGACATTTAGAGGTCAAAAATTTTACACAATGTCCCATCGAAATTGATTTTAAAACCATCTCATACCCGACTTGAGTTACCTTGAATTGAGGCTGAGATTGAAACTGATATGATATTGGCCGACCTATAGTTGTAATGAAAACGTGTGCTTATTAACCGTCCCAAAAATGTTTTCCATTTGTTTGCATCCCATGTTTCTATCGACCTCAAACTAAAAACATTCAAATTAAATCTGAACATTTTCCTGTGAAGTGTAGCTGAACAATTCGTTTTTTGTTTTTCCTTTGATTTGCCCAAATCGCGGCCGCATAGCTGTGCAAAACAACACATCAGACAGTCATGAAATGACTAATGGCGAGAGAGCCTTGAATATTGCGTAAAAAGAAGATTAATTAGGGCTATTCAAATAGCACACAAAGCGACAATGAATGGAAACCACAATGAAAATTAGTTTTGTGTGTGCATTCTTTTTCTCGTCCGTCAACTGAACGACTTAAGTGGAAGCACGTAATGTTTTCTTGCGTGTCCTCGGGGATAATAGCTCTATTGTGAGAGGGCATGCAACTTTTATCGTACAAATCATTACGTTTAAGGAAGAAGCTTTTTCAGATTTGCAGTACAAAGAGTTTTAACAGGATAGGTTGGCGTAAATATGATTATCGTACAGAGTAATGGCAACATAATGGTGTGTGAGTGCCAACCCACTGTGCCATCGAGGCTTGCGAGCAGTAAGCGCTGTGCAGTAGACAAAAGGAAAGACAATAGGCACAATCACCAATAAGTCTCGATATGTATGCAAAAATCACTGGAAATATATGTTATTCAGTAAAAGCCAGAAGAAAATATACAGTGCCTTGCAAAAGTATTGCCCTCAATATTTTTTTGATATATGGCCATATTTCAGGCTTATAGATAAAAACCTCAACCAATTTTCTATGAATCAACAACGTGTTAGAAACAATTATGAAAATAAACCAAATGAATTCAACATTTTATACTGTGCTAAAAAATAAAACGTTGAAAAGTAGGCATTGCAAAAATACTTGGTACAACTTCCTTTTTTGTGGGATTACAGCAACATGTCTAACAAGAGGTTTTGCACATCTTGGAATGGAAATATTTGCTTATTCTTTCTTACAAAACCACTTAAGTTCCCTAAGGTTTGATGATGATTGTTTGTGCAAAGCATTTTTCTGATCTAAGAGTCAAGTCAAGTCATTTTTATTTGTATAGCTGGGCCGCACGGACCACAGATTTCTAGAACCTACATGAGGGCAAGGAAAAACTCAAAAACCTTATACATGGGGAAAATGAAGAAAACATGAGAAGGGACCGCACATGAGGTAACCCCCCTTCCAGGATGACCAGACTGCCATGGATGCTGCAATGACAAATAATACACAGATATTGTCAACAGGAAATATAGGTCATTCATTAGGTAGAGTACAGGTGTTAAACAGGCGGCCCGCGGGCCAAGTCTGGCCCACCAAGGGATTGAATCCGGCCTGCGAGACCACACTCAGAGAAGCGCAAGAGAAAAACAAGCTGCAGGTTGAAATATGTCAACTTAATGTTGCCAAAGCCAGGTGCCTCTCACAGACACTGTACTTGTATTTATTTCTCTCTCTCTCTCTTTCTCTCTCTCTCTCTCTCTCTCTCTCTCTCTCTCTCTCTCTCTCTCTCTCTCTCTCTCTCTCTCTCTCTCTCTCTCTCTCTCTCTCTCTCTTTTCCACCCCTTTTCTCCCACTCTGTCTCTTTCCCTCTCTGTGTCTATCTTTTTCTCTTCCTTTGTTGCTCTTTGTCTCTTTCTCTCTCTGTGTCTTTTAAACTCTTTTGCTCCAACTTCCTTTTTTCCTTTTCTCTCTTTTCTCTTTCTCTCTTCATACCCTTCGCGCTTTCTTTTCTCTTTTCACTCCTTCTGTCTTTCTATTTCTCTTTGGATTCCTTTCTTCCTCTCCCTTTCTTTTCCCCCTCTCTCACGACTTTTTATCTTTTGTTTCTCTCGCTCTCTCTCTCTCTTTTTTTCTTTCTTTGTCCCGCGCTCTACCTCGTTCTCTTATTTCTTTATCTCTTTGTCTTTCTCTTTAATCTACTAATCCGGCCCCCGACAGAATGATTGTTCTATCGTGTGGCCCCCGAGTTAAAATGAGTTTGACACCCCTGAGCTAGAGGGAGTGTGTTTTAAGCCTAGATTTAAACAGTTCCACTGAAGTTGTAGATCAAATCTCAGGGGGCAGAGCATTCAACAATCCTCCGAATGGAGAATGCCATCAAACCTGTGGTTCTCTTCTTCTTTTCTTCAAATGCCCTATAGGTTTAAGGTCTGGACTTTGGCTTGGGCATTCTAACGCACTTATATTCTAAACCATTCCATTGCAGATTTTGCTCTATGTTTAGGGTCATTGTCCTGTTGAAAGTTGAACGGTCTCAATACTTTTGCTAGGCACTATATCAAATATCAATATTTAAGGTAAGTGTAACAGCATTCTTGTTTGTTAGTATCATTGTACATATAGTTGTTTCAGCCCAAAATCTTGAAACCCCCATTTTCAGAAGACCCTTAAGACCATAATAATTGTATCGTTTGATGGACATGTAGAGACTGTCAGAAAAAATGACCTAAGGATTCTGGCCAACGGATTTCATGCAAAATAAAGACTGACTTACTAAATAGCATGTTCTCTCACTCTGATTTTGGCAATGCTTGGTCCGTTCGCACTGCATATAGTCGTTGTTAAACCGCACAGTGGGAGGAGGCGGGCAAAATGTGTTTTGGTGGATGTGTCTTGAGGAACGGTGGCAGTGTAATACAAAAAAAAAAAAAAACTTAAATACGGAGCAGGCCCGGTGATTTTTGTATACATATATATATATATATATATATATATATATATATATATATATATATATATATAGAGCTGGCCGGCCTTCTAATCTGAGCAATCGGGGAAGAAGGGCCTTAGTCAGGGAGGTGACCAAGAACCCGATGGTCACTCTGTCAGAGCTCCAGCGTTCATCTGTGGAGAGAGGAGAGCCTTCCAGAAGGACAACCATCTCTGCAGCAATCCACCAATCAGGCCTGTATGGTAGAGTGGCCAGACGAAAGCCACTCCTTAGTAAAAGGAACATGGAAGCCCGTCTGGATTTTGCCAAAGAGCACCTGAATGACTCTCAGACCATGAGAAACAAAATTCTCTGGTCTGATGAGACGAAGATTAAACTCTTTGGTGTGAATGCCAGACGCCATGTTTGGAGGAAACCAGGCACTGCTCATCACCAGGCCAATACCATCCCTACAGTGAAGCATGGTGGTGGCAGCATCATGCTGTGGGGATGTTTTTCAGCAGCAGGAACTGGCAGACTAGTCAGGCTAGAAGGAAAAATGAATGCAGCAATATATAGAGATATCCTGGATGAAAACCTGCTCCAGAGCACTCTTGACCTAAGGCTGGGGCGAAGGTTCATTTTTCAGCAGGACAACGACCCAAAGCACACAGCCAAGATCTCAAAAGATTGGCTTCAGAACCACTCCATGAATGTCCTGGAGTGGCCTAGCCAGAGTCCAGACTTGAATCCGATCGAACATCTCTGGAGAGATCTGAAAATGGCTGTGCACAAACGTCTCCCATCCAACCTGATTGAGCTTGAGACTTATTGCAAAGAAGAATGGGCAAAACCGCCTAAAGATAAGTGTGCTAAACTTGTGGGATCATATTCAAAAAGACTTGAGGCTGTATTTGCTGCCAAAGGTGGATCAACAAAGTATTAAGCAAAGGCTGTGAATACTTATGTAAAAGTGATTTATTAGTTTTCTATTTTTAATAAATTCCAAAAAAGTAAAAAAAAACGTTTTCACATTGTCATAATGGAGTATTTTGTGTAGAATTTTGAGATAAGAGATTAAATTAATACAATTTGGAATGAGGCGTTAACATAACAAAATGTGGAAAAAGTGAAGCGCTGTGAATACTTTCCGGATGCACTGTATATATATATATATATATATATATATATATATATATATATATATATATATACATATATATATATATATATATATATATATATATATATATATATATATATATATATATATATATATATATATATATATATATATATATATATATATATACAAAAATCACCGGGCCTGCTCCTTTGCATGTACACCGTGCCGTTTATTTCACATAAAACACACATTGACATATTTCACAGGCAACATTTTACTAGCTAACTTTTTGCAACTGATTTTATGCCACTGGTTAGTATCTATCGCGTGTGTGTGCGCGTGTGTGTGTGTGTGTAAAAAACAGCACATGGGCAATAAAAGAATAAATGAATTAATCATAAACACATACTAATGAGTGATTATTAACAACTGGACTGCTTTCTCTATTATTTGCACACATATTAACACGCAACATTCATTATTATAAGTATTTTGGCCCAAAATGATGAATAGTTTCACATCTTTGACCTTTTATTGAGCTTGTTACTTGAAAGAATCGCTGGTAGCTGTAGGAGTTGATAAAGATATAAACTCATTGCTGGCAAAAATATTCAAGTGGAGGCATTTATAAAGTTTAAAACTACTTCGGGAATGCAGGAGCCCGGCCCGGCAGCCATCTTGGTTGGACGCCCAGGCCGAACTGACCACATCCGGTACAGTAGGCGTGGTTTATTGAAAGGTCGCGCATGCGCAGTAAATGGAGTCGCACATGAATGTTACATTACATTACAATGGAAATTAGACTGAAAACGTATTACAAACAATGGAAATAGACTGATCTTTGAAACGTGACTATGTGTGTGTGTGATGATTACTTGTATATTAAAAATAGAAAAACAGGTTAAACAAGTTAATTTCATGGCATAGAGTCTGAGAAATACACAACTAAAAGTAGCTTACTTTACAGTAGCATTAAACCTCCATCTAAAATATGATAATTTCAAATTGTTTGTCAATAAGTAGATTTAAGTCTGGCACATCTGTCCTCTGTTTCGAGGTTCATTGAAGACTTAATTGTCCGTACGTGTGAACGTCAGTGTGAAGTGCGTGCTTTTCTATATAGACTGCTAGCGACCTTGAGCAAAGTCAAATGGGATAAGCTTCTCTGCAATGAACCATCACTTTTATCACACCTTACCTTTCTCAACCCTGCAATGTTGCTATGTTTGATCAGTTCTTAATGCCATTTTTTTTTTTTTTTTGGAATATACAGACAAGTTTGAAATTTAAATTTAGGTGCCTTCTCCACATTGTATAGTAGTGAGATAATATATTTTGATTACTGCTTTATGCTTTATTTTTTGCTGTTCTGTTTTTTATTTTCATATTCTAATTAAAAATATAAACTTAGATACATCCTGCAGTTATCCGCATATAACGCCCACTCTTGTTTATCCTGCACCTCTAATTTTTGTCAGTCTAAAATTGGTATACTGTAAATTTTATTAGGTATAAAAAAATTCAGTTTTTCTCTGCTCAAACTAGACATTGTAAGGGACAAACGTTGTTCAATACATGTCGCCATCATTTAGATAATTTAGTGACAAAGTAAACTGTAAACACAATACCAACATAAAATTTACAATGGATTTCTTTTAGTGTCTTTCAAAAGTCTTTTGTTGTGCTTTTTTCCAGGATGACTTTCAATTTTCTCCATTCTCTAACATTCATCTCTGGTACAATGAACAAAAATAGTGTGGTAATGAGCTATAATCGAATGCCTTTTCAAATGTCTTCTATATCCCTGGTAGTTTAGTGGTTAGGATTTTGTGCTCCTGCCGCCGGGACCCGGGTTAAATATTTGTGGCATTAAATGTTTTGTAATTGTGGTCAGCAATATTTTACATATAGCTCACCACAATCACAAAACATTGATTTATATATACTGCTGTAAAACCTCGAGTACAATGCACACCCAAACTTTTTTAACCCCTTAACATTCCGAAATTGGAGAGCTTCCACTCTTGGGATTCAAGATATGATAAACATAACAGTCAGTCGGATACAAAATACCCAGAAACTATAAAGCTGTCATTCCTCACCAAAGACGTGTCGCAGCATTCCACTCATGAAACAATTCTTCACAAACTTGGTTCCTTACATCCGGGGCAGTCCAGTGAATCCAACTGTGTAAAATATTCAACCCAACACACACGATACCGAGAAATACAGAAAAAAACACCTAAAAGCATCCCTGCATAGTTTGATGATCCTTCCTGTAAATCCTTTCGCACCATAATCTTTAGCTAGTAGTGACTAATTCAAATGTATGCATATTTAAGATTTGTATTTGAGCCAGAGGCAAAAATAAACGAACAACTCTGGATCAATTTTTACGTGCAATTGTCACGCGCAAGTGTGCACAATCAGTGAATAATTTTTGGAAAGAGTAGACAAACATATACATTTTTTCAAAATGTCTCAAATTTGGCCAAAGGCAATTAAACTGTAGCAGAAGTTTTAGAAGTGTATACTGGTTGTATTCAAATGGCCCCTTTTGGAAACGCTTTGACATAACTCTGGAAAAATGTGTAAAATACAATGTTCAGTTTTTCAGATCAAATTTGACCTGGTAAGGCGTCATGCTATTGTGCCAACTGTTTTGCAGCTAATATGCCCATTCTGCACTTTTCTACATGCATGTGATTGCAAAAAAAAAAAAAAAAAACATCAAGGTGAGAATAAAAACCTGTTTCTGCGTGTTCCAATTTATATTACTCAAAGTTACTAGCACTTGCAGTGATTATTTCAGTTTGGGACAAGAGTTCATAGTGATACTTTTCAAAAGAGACC
Organism: Urocampus carinirostris; assembly: GCF_059441175.1. Taxonomy (NCBI): domain Eukaryota; kingdom Metazoa; phylum Chordata; class Actinopteri; order Syngnathiformes; family Syngnathidae; genus Urocampus; species Urocampus carinirostris. Next base: position 26,349,453 of record NC_142368.1, read on the forward strand.
AAAACCATCCATATTTTTCAAGGTTTCATGGTATGGAATTCGGGCCGGATCTGCCGTCATGCAAGGCACAAGACCCGGGACCGGCAGTATAATCCTGTGGAGGTTACCACTAAGGTTGCCATTAAGGTTCAAAACTCGCGAAAGGTTTCAGCTCAGTCCACAGTGCTGAAGCTTGTCCTTCTGAATATTAGATCACTAGCCTCCAAAGCTTTACTTGACAATGACCTTATTAATGAACACAATCTTAACCTTATTGGCCTTTGTGAGACCTGGTTAAAACCAAATGAGTTTGTAGTGTTAAATGAGGCTTCTCCCCCTAACTTTGTGAGTTTGCACTTGGCACGACCATGCAAAAAAGGTGGAGTGTTGCTCTTATATCGGAAGGTAAGTTTAAATTTACTCCTAATACCCCTACTGGTTTTAAAACGTTTGAAGCACTTGTTATGAGGTCCTTAATGTCAACACCAATTTATTTAGTTGTTTTAGTCGCCCACCTGGACCATACTCAAATTTTTTAGATGAATTTTCGGAACTGTTAACAGACTTAGTAACTTATGCGGACAATGTTGTAATTATTGGTGATTTTAATGTTCACATAAACTCCCCATAAAATTCACTTGCAATTGCTTTTAAGTCACTGATTGATACATTTGGTTTCAATCAAATAGTTCATGTGCCCAATCATAAAGACGGGAACAATCTAGATCTCGCTCTGACCCGTGGCGTAGTATCCTCAAATGTTACAGTGTTATTGTATCCTAATGCCATCTCTGATCACTATCTTGTCAAGTGTGAGGTGCTGTTAAATGTTTGCTGTGATAAGGAAAATTTAGGCTTTAGCAGTCACAATATTCGCCCTACAACGGTATTAGCCTTAAAATAACTATTACCGTATTTTCCGCACTATATGGCGCACCATGTTATAAGGCGCACCTTCAATGAATGATATATTTTAAAACTTATGCCATACATAAGACGCACCCCATTATAAGGCGCTATAAGTGCATGCTGGTTTAAGATCAGGTAATTGTGCAATTTTGTAATTGTAATCCTGTGCAGTCCTTCGAGACATTTTTGGGATTAAGGGCTATTTACGGTAAATAAATGTGACGACTTGACTACAGTAGAGAATGTAGTTACTTTATGCAACCTCTAGATGTTGCCACGCTCAAGGGAATGTCAACAAACCATTCAAAAAGGTCAAACTTTATTAACAAACAAGCTTTCCACAACTCCATTCACTCCCAAAATAAATAAACAGCCGTTTTATTATTTTCTCTGAGGTAAAGCATTTTCGTGACACATCTTTAACATCTTTGAACAACATCGACATATCATTTTATTTTTTGTCCATTTAGTCAACACGCAAAGAAAAAAACGTCTGATACTGTTATTTTAAATGAAACGTTAGTGCAATCGCAATAAAGTGACACTCGTAATGTGCAAAAACAACGAGTGCAAAGCAATAACATAATAACTGTAAAATGTAAAACGTAAACACACAAAAGAAAAACAAAGATCACTCTATAAGCTCCTCATCGACGAATCCCTCGAATTCTTCTTCTGCTGTGTTCGAATTGACCATATCTCAGTGAATGGGCCATCCAACACGTCCGGTGTTTTTGTGCCAGCGCTGTTGCCTTCATACGTATAGTTATCGTACTGACACTTCTGCTTGTCGCTCTTTGTTGAACAACCCACTGTTCAAGTGTCTCCTCTAACTCTGGCCATCTTGCTTTATTGCCACGGAAACTTTGTTGAGTTTTCCTTACTTGGCGGAGCTTATCTTCATCCTTTCTCCACTTCCGTACCATCGATTCATTTAAGTTTAACTCTCTCGCTGCCGCTCTATTGCCGTGTTGTGCTGCGTGACTGATCGCTTTGAGTTTAAACTCGGCGTTGTACGCGTGTCTCTTAACAGGAGCCATTTTTTATACAAATGCACGTATGAAAGAGAATCTCGCTCGCTCTCTCTCTCTCTCTCTCTCTCTCTCTCTCTCTCTCTCAAACGTGACATTCTGAATAATTCTGCGTTTGTTTAAGGTAAATTGTGCTTTACATCTTCACCAGTCATAACCCTGGATTCAGACAAATACTGTATTTGTTGAATATGAATTAAGCAGTTTAATGGGGTAGCCATTTTGCCACTTAGTAAACAAATACAACACGAGCCCCGGCAACTACCAATCGTTTAATATTTCCCAGTATGCACAGCGCGAAAAATGGAGTCGGCGGCTGTTTCTCGTAGTTGCGAGACCTTGCGAATTTAATATTGAGCCATATATAAGGCGCACTGTGTTATAAGGCGCATGGTCAGCTTTTGAAAAAAAATAAGACTTTTAGGTGCGCCTTATAGTGCGGAAAATACGGTACCTACGGTAACTGCAGCTTTCCTTCCTTTCGTACACTGGGTCTGTTGACTCACTTACAAACAACTTCAATACTGCTTTGGTTAATGCTCTTGATTCTGTGGCGTCCATAGGCATAAATTTCGACCTAAAAAGCATACACCTTGGTTTACTGAAGAGACCAGGTCATTCAAACAAGGTTGCAGAAAACTTGAACGAAAATGGCGCACTACAAAGCTGGAAGTCTTCCTACTGGCCTGGTGTGACAGCTTGCTGAAATATAAAGTAGCTCTTGCCTCAGCCAAAGCATCGTTTTTCTCTAAGATTATTGTTAAACATAAGAATAATCTGAAATTTTTGTTTGACACAGTGGCGAAACTTACCAGACAACAACTTAACCCAAATAGTTGGACTTATTCTGCTAACGACATTATAGAATTTTTAAATAAAAAGATTCGACTAATCAGGAATGAAATTTTAAAAGAACGCTCTCTATCCTCCTCCTATCTCAAAGATGTGGAGGTGTTAGGTAAGGACTGTGTCGGCGGTTGTTCAGAAACATTCTCCAGTTATAATGATTTGTTCCCTTGATAATCTAGCACAGATGGTCAGTAGGGCGAAACAAACTACATGCCTGCTCGATCCGTTTCCAGTTTCACTGGTGAAGGATCTGTTTGGGATCTTAGGACCATCAGTTTTAAATATTAATAATATATCGCTATCCTCGGGTATTGTTCCTGTAGCCTTCAAGTCTGCCGTTATTAAACCCACGCTTAAGCGACCTAACCTTGACCAAGAAAGTCTAGGTAATTATAGGCCAGTGTCAAATCTGCCATTTTTTGCAAAAATACTTGAAAAGGTCGTTGCACAGCAGCTAAATGACTTCATGTCAGAAAATAACCTCTTTTAAACCGTCCAGTCAGCATTTAGGGTAAATCACTCTACTGAGACAGCCCTGGCTAAAGTAACCAATGATTTCCTTTTAGCCATAGATTCCGGTGCCTCATCAATGTTACTGCTGCTGGATCTCAGTGCTGCTTTTAATACTGTCGACCACAACATATTAGCTGTTCGTCTGGAATGCATTGGTATCTCAGGAACTGTACTCTCACGGTTTAGGTCCTACCTGTCAGACAGGATGCAATGTGTTAACTATGGCAATCTGACCTCTAAACAATCTAATGTCCCCTGTGGTGTTCCACAGGGCTCTGTACTTGGCCCCCTTCTTTTTAGTATTTATATGATCCCGCTTGGTGACATTATCCGCAAGTATAATATTAGTTTCCATTGCTATGCAGATGACACTCAGCTGTATGTGCCACTGGAGACAACTGGACAGTTAAGTTGTAGAAATCTGGAGGCTTGCCTTACTGAGATTCAAAGATGGATGTCACTTAATTTTTTGCGCCTTAACCCAGAAAAAACTGAAATGTTGATTATTGGTCCAGCTCATTGTCGTCAGTTGTTTTCAAACACTACCCTGAACCTAGACAAATGTAATATCACCCATAGTGACTCGGTCAAAAATCTAGGTGTTATATTTGATCCTAATCTATCGTTTCAGATACACGTGAAAAATATTACTAGAATAGCTTTCTACCACCTCCGTAATATTGCGAAGATTCGTTCGATGCTGTCCCAATCAGAAGCAAAGGTTTTAATTCATGCGTTTATTACTTCTCGGCTTGATTACTGTAATGTATTGCTTTCTGGTCTCCCAATGTCTAGCATTAAAAGTTTGAAGCTAGTTCAGAATGCGGCAGCTAGACTTTTGACTAAGACCAAAAAGTTTGAGCATATTACTCCTGTATTGGCCAACTTGCACTGGCTCCCAGTCCACTTAGGATGTGACTTTAAGGTTCTCTTATTAACATATAAATGTTTGCATGGGCTTGCACCCTCTTATCTCTGATTTGATTTCCCCCTATGTTCCTGCAAGGAGTCTGCGCTCGGAAAATGCCGGTCTACTTGTGATTCCGAGAGCCAAGAAGTCTGCAGGCTCGAGAGCGTTCTCCATCCGGGCCCCGGTGTTATGGAATGCCCTGCCTCCAGAGATAAGATCTGCAACCTCAACGGAAGTTTTTAAATCGAGGCCTAAGACACACTATTCCAAAGCTTATGATTGATGCCCACCTCATATTTTGTATTGTCCTGCCTTTTTCCGACTGCCTGCCTGGCTGATACGAAGGAGAAGGACGATTTGAGATGAGTCAGCGGACCAGCGTCTGACCTGCAGCATGTCAACACCTGCATTTACAAGCTGGCAGAGATGGGAAGCTGCGTCGTGGCAGTCATAGACTTTCTGGACAAGTTTACAGGCTGGGGTCGTCGTTGGTGTCATGCTTTATCCGGACATCTTCAACATCTTACCAAATGTTTAATATTCTGTGTACAGTAATGCTAATTGTGATTCACCCTGGTCAATCCTGGAAGGGGGATTACCACATGTGAGGTCCTTTCTCAAGGTTTCTCTTTTCTCCTCACACTGAGGTTTTTGAGTTGTTCCTTGCCCGCATGCTGGTTTAAGATCAGGTAATTGTGCAATTTTGTAATTATAAACCTGTGCAGTCCTTAGAGACATTTTTGTGATTAAGGGCTGTATAAATAAATATGACTTGACTTGAATTTTTCAAACGGTTCAAAAACAGCATTCAATTTAATTTGGGTACGTCTTGGATTGGGATTTTAGGCAATTTCACATGATTGTTAAGGAGTTAAGTTAAAAACAAAATGTGCATTATACATGAATAAATACGGGATGTATCAATTCCATCTATCAGTGCTTAAAATGTTTCTAGAATATGGAAAACATACACAGCAAGTGTTGTCTTTTATTCTCTGCCAGAGAGTAAATGTGTCAAGTCCCTGGTCAAGCATGCTGTGAGAGGGAAAAGCTCAATGTGAGTCATTGTGATTTCTCCTGCTGTTTTTCATCGGTCTCCAACAGGAGAAGAACATCACCTCATTACAACAACTCAACACTCAATATTTATCAACTTTATTAGTCAAATAAATGTAACTTGTGTTAATCCAGTGAGTGCATAGAGTATGGCAATTATTCCCCTTTCTATTTTATTCCCAGTCATTAAAGTAGTCAATAAACATATTTTCCGTACTATAAGGCGCACCTAAAAGATGCCAAAATTGGCCAGAAATTTGAAAATGCACCTTGTTACCCAGTGCGCCTAATATAGTGCAGAATGTAGTAGGTGTGCGTTACTTGACAAGGATTTATGATAAACTTTCATAATCGACAAAGATTGATCAATCAAGAATCATTGCCGTTCCAAATCGCAATACAACATATGCAACAGGGTTTGAACCGGGTCGTGGCATTGCGGGCGCCAACACATTACCACTAGACCCCCTGTGACATGCGAAAAGGCACTAGAGCAGGGGTCATGAGTATATATGGCCCGGAGATGAGAACGTTTACCAGCAAATCTCATCTGTGTATTCCAAATCTGATAAGCACAAAGTAGAGTCTGTTTCTTTCCGATTTGGTTTCCCCCTTTGTTCCTGCACGGAGCCTCCGCTTTTGACTCCAAGAGCCAAGAAGAAGTCTGCAGCCTTTGCAGTATCTGCAGCGTTCTCCATCCGAGTCTAAGACATGCAACCTCAGTAGAAATTTTTAAATCTAGACTTAAGAACCATTTCTATTCAATAGCTTATGATTGATGCCCACCTCATACTTACCTTTTCCTATCCTTTTCTGCCTGCCTGCTTCGTAGTGATATTTGGGGCGGCAGTAGCTCAGGAGGTAGAGCGATCGTTTTAGGATTAAGGGATCCCAGTTCGAATCCCGGCTTGTCCGTGATACATGTCGAAGTGTTCTTGGGTAAGACATTGAACCCCCAATTACCCCCAATAAGCAGGTTAGCGCCTTACATGGCTGCACAGATCACGGCCGCTATTGGGAAATGTGAAGCACAATGTAAAGCGCTTTGGGAAGTCATTGACTTGAAAAGCGCTATATAAATGCAGATCATTTCAGATCATTTCATTTCATTTCATTTCATATGAGGGAGAAGGACGATTTGAGATGAGTAAGTGGACCAGCATCTGGACCTGAAGCATGTCAATGCCTGCATCAACCAGCCAGCACAGATGGGAAGATGCGGCGTTGCTGTCATGGACTTTTTGGACTATTTCACAAGCTTGAGGCATCGTTGCTGTCATGCACTTTCTGAACCAATTGCATTACCTATTGTTTTCTTTTATTTATGTTCACTAGGTTTTGTGTACTGTTACCCAATGCCGAATCTATTGCACCCTGGTCCTCCTAGAGGGGGGATTACCACTTGTGAGGGCCCTTCTCATGGTTTCTAATTTTCCTTGTGCTGAAGTTTTGAGTTTTTCATTGCCCACATATTGGTTTAAGATCAGGGGATGGTGTAATTGTAACCTGTGCAGTCCTTTGAGACGTATTGTGATTAAGGATTATACGAAAATTTGTTACTTGACATGTTGCATGCAGAGGGATGTAAAGCTAATAATGAGAATGGTTCGGTCCATTATCTAAAGAACATACTTCCCACTACAGTTTACAGTCAGGGTATCACACAAACTGACCCAGCCAACAAATCCTTCATATGGAAGCTCATTGAACAATTTAGATTCACTGTTGAGAAACTTAATGATAAAAACCCACAAAAAACTGTAATCAGCCAGAAGTGGCAGCCAAGCACACAGAGCAATTTGTTTGGTTGAGTGGTAGGGTGGGCGGAGCTATGCATACAGCTCACTTCTGTCTGTCCAGTGCTGTCTGCACCAAAGGTAAATAACCCAGTATCCTTGTTTGCAGTATTTTGGATCATTTTTAAGAAACAACTGCTTGCACCTTGTTTTGAGACCATTATTTATGAAAATAATGAAGAACCACCACTGATCCTAATGGTGCCATGCGTACTTTGAGGTGTCTTTGAAAAGAGGGAAGTTAAATATTTTCTCTATTAAGGATGTGTTATCAATGCCCAACTGAGTTCAAAGAGCAATTACGCTTTTTTTTCCCATTGCGCCTATCCGCTTCTATTTTGCTTTTATCAGGCCTGTTTGAAGGGAACATCGCCCCAAAAATATGAATGAAGATATGTTTATTCAAGTGTGTCTAAAAAATAAATGCCAAGTGTGTTACTTTGCTCCAATCTCCTGGCTTAAACTCATGATTGCGGGCTTAAGTTTTCAAATGAAGCTGCAAATGGCCCTCGGTCCACACGTTTGAGACCTCTGTTCTAATGGTACTTACGACATTGAAAAATTGGTCTTAAAAGTACTTAAAAACTTTTTGAATTTTGCCATGAAAAAAGTGTACAAACAATCCAGAAACCGGTTTTGAGCGACACGAGGTCTGGTTTCATTTAACCAAAAGAATCCTCAGATTTTTTCCTGGGCTTTGTTTTGTCTTCTCTCGACACAAGCGTGTTTTTTTTCTTATTTTGTTAAGAGAGCAGAACAGAGAATAATGAAACTTGTCTGTAACAATATAGTTGTTTTTGATAGCAAACTTGCGTATGATGAGAATAATAAGTTACATTTCAATTGGCGTAGAGCAAAAGCCAGCGCTTTGATAACAAGCCAGAATTAATGTTGTGGATAGTGGAGTCTGAGGTGGAAAATCCATTGGAGAAAGGGGGTCGAAGATGGCGGCGTGTTTGTTAGAAAGGGGAAAAACAACAATAAAGGCAGTCAGGTGTTCAGGGGGCAGGGAAGGAAGGAGGGAAGATGTCAGAATTAGGACTGGACTGTTTCAACATGTCGTTTCTTTTATTTCCCTTGGAAGGATGGAGGGGAACAAGACTGTAAAGGGGGGTTGACGGATTCATTTGTACTTTTAAGGTCGCCTTATTATCACCTTTCAAGAGAAAGCCACTTTTACCTCTCCCACAGTGCACACGTTTTTATCTCCTCCTCTCTCTTTCCTTTCTCTGCTATAATTGCATGCTTGATTAATTATACGGGGATCAGAACCAGTGAAAAGAAGAGATGGAATTTCAGCTGGGACAGGATAAAGGAACCCGGCACCTCCAAACACATGCTCTCGCACTAAACTTGTCTTATGTTCATGAGAGATCCAGTTCAGAGGTGGGTGGTAACGAGTTCGATTCACTTGAGTAGGTTTTGGGACATATTTTACTTTTAAATCACTATTTTTTTTACTTTTACTCAAGTAGATTTCTGGACGAGAAACAGTACTCTTACACTGCAATATTAGGCTACATTGGAGCCGTTACTTATTTCCCCTTGGATGGTTTTCTTTCATGTCACCCTGTATGAGAGCAGATCCGAGTGGCCCAAGCCCCGCCCCTGTAAAAGTGGAAAAACCGCATGCCATGCAGGTGTCTGTTTTAAAACAGGGAGGTGAAGTGTGCCCCAACTTCCTTCCCCTAACAATTTTGTGACTGGGGAGTTGTTGAAGTTTTGGTTAGATGAAAATCAGGCCTACAACTGACTACATCTCCTCGTGAGCTAAAATAGTGTCTCTTGTCTCTCATTGTGTGTTTTATTCAGAGGTGTAAGTTGATAAACCTAAATAAATGAACACCAATCCAAAACATTTTGAGCTGTGCCATACCAAGTGGAATCTTAAATATACCAATTAAAATGATTTGAAACTTTCGACTCTAAAACTGAATCACCCTTGAATCATGGGGGCGGCAGTAGCTCAGGAGGTAGAGCGATCATTTTAGGATTAAGGGATCCCAGTTCGAATCCCGGCTTGTCCGTGTTACATGCCGAAGAGTTCTTGGGTAAGACACTGAACCCCCAATACCCCCAATAAGCAGGTTAGCGCCTTAAATGGCTGCACAGATCACGGCCGCTATTGGGAAATGTGAAGCACAATGTAAAGCGCTTTGGGAAGTCATTGACTTGAAAAGCGCTATATAAATGCAGATCAGTTCATTTCATTTCATTTCCCAGTTATCAAAAACAGAATGAAATCACATAAATATGAAACAATTTAAATATGTTTATTTGTGAGGTGTTGGTTATATGTGAATACACAGAAGAGCTGCTTGTGGGACTTAAATATTAAATATGTTAAAGGGGTAGGATCAAATTTTTCCTCATGCTGAGGTTTTGAGTTTTTCTATGCCCGCATGGTGGTTTAAGATCAGGCGACGGTCTAATTGTATTCCTCTGTAGTCCTTTGAGACATCTTGTGATTAAGGGCTATACAAATAAATGTGACTTGACTTGACTCGACCTGTGTTTTTCTCATGTTCAAAAGAAATAAAGTTTCATTAAATTTATATCTTGGTGAGAGAGTAAATACATTTGACTTTTAAGACAATGGTTTTAATGTCTTTTTTAGTGCTTTGATTTTGTTTTGTTTTCTATAAAAAGCTCTGCCTATATTTATATCACATGTGATTCTGATTAAAAAAACAACAACATTCATTTCAAACCAATCAATTATTTTAACCAAACAATGCTCTGATTATTAAGTTTACCATTAAAAGAGTAAGAGTAAGAGACATTACACATAGTTTCATCGTTCAATATTCCAACAATTGCAATTTTAAGCCTCTGAAACAATTAACGCTTTTTAACTCGCTTTTTAACTAGCCGCAGTTTAATTGTCGGCGGAAAAGTAAACAATTAAAACAGTGCACACGTAATTGCAACAACAAACCAAGAGGAACAACAATTACGTGCAGCCGGAATTGGATTTTAAGATTGTATTTAGAATATGTTGTTCCAACGCACTGCAAACTATCTGTGTTTCAACATGAGGGAAAGAAGGTCAAACAAATTCTAACGCAAAAATTACTTACTCAATTTAATAGTTTCACAATAAAGTTGTTTTATTTCCTGTTTGTGACATAGAGAAACTGTCTAAAATTAACATGGTTTAGACCAGGGGTTACCATCGTGGTGCCGGCGGGCACTAGGGTGTCACGAGCCAGAAACGGAGACAGGACCCAGTAGCGTTCGTTTACTCAGTTTTATTGATAAAGAGAGAGAGAGCAGTGCTTGCTTCCACGATCCGATGATCGACGGACACGGGTATCAGGTGGCTGGAACGCAGAAGTGGCACTTCCGTGTCGAGCGAGGATAATCGTAGGCAGCAGGGATACTGGTCACTAGCCGGGACGGGAGAGCAAGGCGGGATCGAGTCCAGAAAAGAGGTCGGCAACAGGTATCAGGCAGGAAATAGGGCAAAACAGGTCGGTGGTCGGGATGGCAGAGCAGTGCAGAAACGGGTTTAAAACAGGTCGGCAACAGGTATCAGGCAGGAGAAAACAGGGCAGGAAAATGTCGGAAGGTAAGAGCTTGCCTAGCTGGGAGCATAGGTTTGCAAACGGTCCGACACCTTCGTCTTGGAAGCCGGGGTTTTGAAAAGAGTCCATGAACCAATCAGCGCTTAGGGCTGTTGGCACCAACGGGGCAGCCGCAGGTGCCACGAATCAGTAATCATGACACCAGGGTACCCCCTAAGGGGAGTAGAGGTGCCCGCGGACCTAATCTGAAAAAGCTCACCGGTGCCGGTTCATTGAGATTTTCTTGTAAAATTATTTTCTTATTGATTAACTAAGTCTAATCCCATTTTTAACAATTATACTGGTAAAAGCATGGTACTGTATTAGCTAGCTATCTAGCTCCCTTTTAGTTTTTTTGCCTGTTTACCTTTCTAGCTAACTATCAAGCTACCTTTTTAGGCATTTAGCAAGCCATCTTGTAAAGTTGCTATTCTAGAAATTAATATCAAACTGGGTGCCATTTGCGCTAATTATTAACAAAAAGGTCCTCGACACTTGAAAAGGGTTGGAGACTCCTGGATTAGACATTATTCAATGATGAATAATCATTTTCAAATTTCCTCAGCTTAATTCGCTTGGATGCAAAGCATTGTTAAAAAAAAGTTAGCTGAGGAACCCAGAAGTTACGTTAGTTTACGATTTTTGTTGTTTTGTTTTTTTATCTCTGGTTAACTAATAGCAGTCAAAACTACTTGCATGGGTACTATTCTATATGTGAAGCTTTACCAGTGTGAGCAGCTACTAGCTTGGAAGTAGCCTTCAATTGTATCACGTGACCACTGTTTTATACGGCACTCAATACTGTCGTTAGCGGCTAATAGCTAGCACTTACGCCTCAATCGCCTCACATGGAAATTGTTTTTTTCAGCAGCTATTACCAGCATTAGCAGCTACTAACTAGCAGGTCGCCATCAATTGCCTCACACGGACATTGTTTTAAACAGTGGCCATTACTGGCATAAGCGACTAGAATCTGGGAGTTAGCCTCAATCGCACTGCACGAACATCATTTTGTACAGCACCCATTACCAGTGTTAGCAGCTTGTCAGGTTAAAAAATATGTCCGGATGAAATAAGAAACTTTTGAGTTACAATCAAACTCGTTTATTAAAGAAAACCAAGCACATTAACCACATTGAACAGTGTATAATTTTGGTTGCAAGATGGTGTGTGATTATAATAAATGACACATCACAGCAGTTTATTGTTTGAAAATAGATAGGAGTCTTGAGACAATCACCAGTGGCCTCCAAATTATAGAGACAAGGTTCCTTTGGCTTGGGAAGCTTATGCTCTTGTCCTTGGGTTGTATTTGTTAGCCGATAAGAGTTATGTGCACCTGTTTGATAACAGATAAGGAGCCCATCAGTGGCCTTTAAATTGGAGAGACAAAGTTCCTTTGGCTTGGGAAGCTTATGCTCTTAACCTTGGAGGCGCTTGTTCTATATAACAACTTGAAAACGCAAATGCACACTTTGTGCTTGAATATAAATGTATAAAAGTAAAAGTAAAAATATAGAATATAGTATAAAAGGCACATTTAGACCAGAATTTCCCTTACAGGCTACTAGCCAGCAGGTTGCCATCAACTGCCTTATGTGGACATCGTATTACGCGGGGCTCCTTAACGGTATTCAGGGGCTTCTGACTACCCCTTTTCGAACATGATATGTAACATTATTTTGTTGTTGACTCATTGTTTTTGTCCCGTTTTTATTTTAATTTTCGAAAGAAAGTTTTCATGATTGATTACCAGCTAGTAGCTAGCAGGTACGCATCAATTGCCTCACATGGAAGTTGTTTTATAGAGCGCACGTTACTATCATCGGCAGTTATTAATTAGCAGGTAGCCATCATTTGACTCACATGGACATCATTTTATACCAAGGGTCTCAAACTTGCATCCCATGCGCCCAATTGCGATTCTTGGGATGACAATTTGAAGCACCAGCCTTAATAGGAAAGTTTAATGTTCAAAGTTTATGACTGATCGATTGATTGATTTTCATCCTAATTATTTGTTTCTTTAGATCTTATTTTATATGGACTTAAATAAACTTGAGAGCAGTCGAATGTTTTTATGAAAAGTTTTCTTGTGATTCGGCCTAACCTCACCCAGACCTTAGCTGAATCTGACGCCCCTGTTTAATATAATGCAATTTATACAACGCAATTACAGAGTCAAAAATCTTGGTCATTTCTTGTGCCAGGAGCCTAAATGAGGTGCATGCCGCCGCCCCTCGTTCATATGCAACCGTTCCCCAAAGGCGGTCTCTTCCAGACAAATAATTTATAACGAAGGCCACTTTCGCCTCTTCCGTTCTGAAATTGCGAGGCTGGAGATCAAATATCAGCCGACAATTAACAAGGAAGGGGCGGATTTGAGCGGGATCTCCACAAAACTTCTCTGGCGCGCCCACTCGTGGCTCCGCCGTTTCGATGGCGGGAAAATTCATGAGTGGAGGGGGCGGGGCTTGTGGCGGCACAGCTTGCGGAGAATCTCCAGGAAGAGGAGCCGATGCGTGCAGCTGAAGGGCGAGCGTCTCTGGGAGGGCGTCCAACCTTGCTTGCTGGTGCTGAAGCACTTCGTGTTGTTGCCGGACAAGTCGAAGAATGGCGGACACTTCACTCAAGATCCTTTGGAGCTCCGCCTCAGTTCGATGCGTACGTGACATGGCTCCCTTCACTGATCGGTGCGTGAAAAAACGTAGCTGAGTCCTGTTTCTGGTCCGAGCGTTCTGTCAGAACCCAGAATGGAATCTTGGACTCAAATGCGCACGTTTGAAAGGAATCTTTATTGATTAGTTAACAGAGCTGGCTTAGGAAGCCGGCGGGCGTCGGTCGCTAGCAGCGTTGGGCGGAACGGCAGTTCCATGACAGGTAAGCAGAATCAATCTTAGCGGACAGGTCGATGGCCAGGGCAGGAGCGAAGGTCGTAACGTGGAGCAGAAAACAGGTCGGAACCGAAGGCAGGAATCAAAACAGAGAGTAGTCTTTAGTACTTGATAATCTGGCATAAACACACAGGAACACAGAAGTACGCTCGGACAAACTGGTCTGGGCGCTGACCGCTTAAGAACAATACGTCAGCCAATCAGGGAGCGCGCTCCAGCGCACCACACGACTGCCGCAGGTGTCTTCACTTCAGCAATCATGACAGTCCATGAAAGCCAAAGAAACATCCTTACCTTTTGCAAAATATTTCTCACACACCTGTCGTACTGCAAACACCTGATCCACACATCCTCTTCCTTTCCTGTAACCACTCTGCTCCTCCATCACCACCTCATTCGTACTTTCTCTCACTCTCTTAATCAAGACTCTTCCATACAGCTTACAACAAACTGATACCTCTCGAATTGCTACATTCATACTTATCACCTTTACCCTTATACAATGGCACGACAAATGCACTACACCAATCAACAGGAACCACACCACTTAAAAAGCATACATTCAACAAGCGTACTAACCAGTCAATCATAGCTGTGCCACCTTTTTTCAGGCATTCAGCATTACAACCATCCAACCCAGGTGCCTTCCCCTCTTTCATTTATTTTACTGCCTCTTGCACCTCCCATGTTTCCACAGGCTTCACATTTAAATCACCCAACACGGGCATTCTCTCCATACCATCGATCGCCTCGACTCTCACTTCTCTCCCATCCTCCACATTTAGCAACTCCTCAAAATACTCTGCCCATCTCGTCCTGACAGCACTACCGCTAACCAGCAATCTACCATCCTTATCTTTCACTTTCTTTTCCTTTCCAGACTCACTGTTTCTTACTCTTGTCACTTCTTTCCAGAACACTTTTCTCCTTTCCTCAAAGTTCACTCCTGTCATTCGACACCATCCATCATTTGCTTTCCTTTTCGTTGTTTCCACTGCCGCTTTTACCAACCTTTTATCACTTTATATCTTTCATACGCATCGCCACTCTTATCTTGCAGCCACTCCATAATCCATCAGTGTTCTGTCCACCATCTTGCCACTATCCACTCTGACAAAAGTATTTTTATTAACGTCCCTCTTTTTAAACAATGTATTTCCAATCACCAACTCATTTTCCTCACATAACTCAATCAATTTCTTCCCACTCTCATTTCTTCCTGGTACTCCATATCTACCAATCACATTTTCAACCGTTTCATCACCCACTCTAGCATTCAGGTCACCTAGTATTACCACTTTCCACCCTTCTTTCGCACTTGCCACACATTCGAACAAGTCCTTCCAGAACTCCTCTCTCTCCTCAGCGCTTCATTCTGAACCAGGTCCATATGCACTTATAAACATCGATACTTCTACACCCCACTTCAATCTCACCCACATCAATCTGGAAGATATCTCTTTCCACTCCACCAGTTTTTCCTTTGCTTTCTCACTCACAAGCACAGCCACTCCTTCTCTAGCATGTCCACCCGCAACTCCAGACCTTCTACCATACATACAACCTTCCTTTTAGTCATCATCCTTCCGATCTCCTCTTTCTTCCACTCAGTCGCTTTACTTCCACATCCTCTCACATTTAGTGACCCTATAACTAGGGTTTGCGAGACCTTTCGGTCTCCCGCCCCCCTTTCTTTGCCTTGCTGTCTCTTAGGGAGTAGAGATAGAGGAGAGGATCCCCAGGCCCCTCGCTCCCTCCACTTTAGTCGCCTCTTACGACACACAGTGGACAATGGTGGGAGAATTCTCTTACCTCTCACAAGAGAGGGCCCCTCACCACAGGGACTCTGACACAGGGATTCTGATATAGATGAGAATTTTTATCTATTTACAGAGTCTGAAATCAAAATTACATTTGCCTTCCCAACAGATTGTCAGGCTTTACAATAAACCCTTGGGTTTCACTACACGCATTTGAAGTAGGCTACATTAAACATAAGGATCCTCCTAAGCAAACCATTGGTCTTTGTTGATGTCAATGTCATTGTCTATAGACCTGACAATTTCCCTGAAGGTGTCCTAAGGTTTCTGAGACAGTGGGCTTCTTAGCCTCGTTTTTACATATTTCAAATCAGAGAAGCTCTGCACACATACAACCAGAGTACAGGAAACACTCAACAGGAACTTATATGCTAGCCCAATGACACGGTGGGCATCTGTGAGGAGGTTACATTGTGAGGGGACCTGTTTTTTCTTTCATTTTTATTTCTTTTTCTTCTTTTGTTTTTTCCCTAAGCTATTTTCTTCTTTTTTCTACCATTTTTCCTGATTTTCCTTCATTTCTTATTTTTCTTGTATTCTTTTGATTTTTCTAGCCTATTAGTCAGGGTTCTTCCTTTTTTATTGTTTCTTCTTTTTCTCTCTTTTTGCCTTCATTTAATTTATCTTCTGGTTTCTTTTTTCCTTTTTTAGTTTGGTTTGTGTGTCAAATGAATTTTGTGCATAATGCTACATGATAATTTCTAATATATGGATAAAAGCCACAAAAACAACCTGAAGAAGCTTTTGGGAGCCGAAAGAGCCGGCTCTTTTTAGTTAACTGAGCGGAATAAGCCACTTCTCGAAAAAGAGACGGAATTCCCGTCACTACTAGCTTATTTGAGGAATTGCTCAATTCTGCCAATACACAGCACAACACACAATCGAAGACACACAGATGAGTAAAACGATTGATAACAGTTCTTTTCGTGGCTTTTTCGGCTCCAACTCGTACCTTTCTGACCTTCATCAAACCTGAATCATATCATTCGCGCTGTTGTATTAATTTTACCGCTACAGAAAGAAGGAACTTTGGTGGGCCAAACCAAATTCAAATTTGAGAGGGGGGAATTCCTCAAGGTGGAATCAGGTGAACTTCTAAATATTTAAACTTTGAACCTTTTATACCAGGGGTCTCAGACTCGCGGCCCCCGGGTCAACTGCGGCCCCCAGGACGATAATTTGCGGCCCGTATTAATATGAAAGTTATTAATGTTAGTGCGGCCCGCAAAAGTGATATGAATGACACTTGTTGTGCGCGGAGCTGAATGAACCAATCACGGTTATGTATATGGGTCTGGTGGGCTGGACATTGGTCGGACTGTCCGGTGCCCCGGTCAAACTGAAATTTAACAGTAAAGCCGGGTATTCACTGCGATTTTTTTTCAGTCGCGGCAAAAGCTACAGCTCACACTGTACGAGAGAATTGCTCAGAAAATGCGTGGTTAATAATAAACGGAGCGGGCTTTCATGTCTTGTTCTCTGTGTTTGAACATTAGCATGACAGCTCATGCTGTCACAGCTCCGGACCAATACAGAAAGTCGCCACATTTTGCTGAGGCGCATGCGCAAAGTTAAACCCGCGAATTTAAACCCGAGAGTGACTGCGGTTGAAGTGGAAAAACGTATTACAGAGCCCCAAACATGTTTTTTTCAAAGCCTGCAGTGAAGAGTAAGGTCGGTGATGAGCACAGACAATTTCAGGAAAAGTGGGAAGTGCAATAGTCAAGTCAAGTCAAATTTATTTATATAGCCCTTAATCACAAAAATGTCTCAAAGGACTGCACAGGATTACAGTTACAAAATTACACAATTACCTGATCTTAAACCAGCATGCGGGCAAGGAAAAACTCAAAAACCTCAGTGTGAGGAGAAAAGAGAAACCTTGAGAAAGGACCTCACATGTGGTAATCCCCCTTCCAGGATTGACCAGGGTGAATTACAATTAGCATTACTGTACACTTAGTAGTAAACATTAGGTAAGATGCTGAAAATGTCCGGAAAGTGCATGACATCAACGACGCCCCCAGCCTGCAAACCAGTCCAGAAAGTCTGTGACGGCCATGACGCTGCCTCCCGTCTCTGCCAGCTGGTAAATGCAGGGGTTGACATGCTGCAGGTCAGACGCCGGTCCGCTGACCCATCCCAAATCATCCTTCTCCTTCGTATCAGCCAGGCAGGCGTCGGGAAGAGACAGGACAAAACAGAATATGAGGTGGGCATCAATCATATGCTTTGGAATAGTAGTGTGTCTTAAGCCTCGATTTAAAAACTTCCGTTGAGGTTGCAATATTTCTTTGTTGAGCACAGGGGCGCCCCAACATGTCTTATCTGCACTGAAAAAGTTGCCGTGCACAAGGAATACAATATGAGACGTCATTATACAACTAGACATGCTGAGGAGTACGAAAAATACCAGTGAGATGAGAGAGTCAACCATGCTGCCAGTCTTAAAACATGTTTAATGAGGCAACAAGATTTCTTTAAGAAAGCAACCAAAAAGAATGATGCAGCAGTTGAAGCTAGCTACGTAGTTAGTGAGATGATTGCTAGAGCAGGAAAGCCAGAAGGTGAATTTGTCAAAAAGTGCTTAATACAGGCTGCACATATTGTCTGTCCAGAAAAGAAAGGGCAGTTTAAAAACATCAGCCTTTCTGCCAACACCGTGGCAGAGCACATTTCTGACCTGTCAAGTGACATTTATGATCAACTGCATGAGAAAGCAAAATGTTTCAGTGTATATTCAGTGGCTCTTGATGAGACCACAGACATCACAGACACTGCCCAGCTCGCAATATATGTCTGTGGTGTTGATGACAATTTTGAAGTGATAGAGGAACTGCTCACAGTAATTCCAATGCATGGCCAAACCACCGCTCAAGAAATATTTCACCAGCTATGTCATACTGGTACATAGTAAATACTACCAATATGTAACACATGTGTATCTCACACAATAACATAAATAACTTAAAATTTGTTTTACCTGGTTATATCAGTATCAGAAATTATTTTCCCCCCATTTTATCAACACTCCACTTATTGAAACATAAATATTTTGTTTGTTTGTTTGTTTGTACATGATTCAATTGTTTGTTTGTTTGTACATGATTCAAATTGAATCGTTTCTTCCGGCGCCGTCACGAATGGCAGCCACTCCAGCAGCTCCCGTGTTATTTTCGATTGTTCTCGATTGTTCTCAGCTCAGGGATGCTGCTGGAAATGTGAATTTCCCTTCGGGGATGAACAAAGTATCTATCTATCTATCTATCTATCTATCTATCTATCTATCTATCTATCTATCTATCTATCTATCTATCTATCTATCTATCTATCTATCTATGCTAATGAGAATGCCGGTTTGCCATGGAAGAGTTTTGTGGGAATAACAACCGATGGAGCCCCATCAATGACAGGGAGGAAGAATGGACTGGTAGCACTTGTTAAAAAAACTGGAAGAGGAGGGTGTGGAGGAGGCCATAGCTCTGCACTGCATTATCCATCAGCAGGCCCTTTGTAGCAGATGCCTCAAGTTTGACAATGTGATGCCTGTCGTAGTGAAATGCATCAACCAAATCAGATCCAGGGGCTTAAAGCACAGAATTTTCCGTGCTTTTTTTAGAGGAAATGGAGTCAGAATATGGGGATGTGCTCTACTTCACCGAGGTATGTTGGCTCAGCAGGTGAAACGTACTAAAGAGATTTTTTGTGTTGAGAGCAGAAGTGAAAGACTTCATGAAGATATCACACATGAGCTTAGTGTACTGAACAAGAAGCTACAAGGCCAGGGGCAACTTGTCAGTGCTACCTATGACAATGTGAGAGCATTATGCACAAAACTTGTGTTGTGGAAAGCCCAGATCTCTCAGACAAACCTTTGCCATTTCCCAGCATGCAAGGCACTCGTGGATGCAGGCACATTATTCAGTAGTGAGAAGTATGTTGGGGCCATTTTGAAGCTACAGGAGGAATTTGATCACAGATTTGCGGACTTCAAGACGCACAGAGCCACATTTCAAATTTTTGCGGACCCCTTCTCCTTTGATGTGCAAGATGCCCCTCCTGTGCTTCAAATAGACCTCATTGACTTGCAGTGCAACTCTGCACTCAAAGCTAGGTTCAGGGAGGTGAGTGGAGAAGCAGAGAAGCTTGGGCAATTTTTGAGAGAGTTGACACCCAGCTTCCCTGAACTTTCCCGAGTGTTCAAGCGGACCACGTGCCTTTTTGGAAGCACATACTTGTGTGAGAAGCTCTTCTCCACCTTGAACTTCAATAAGTCCAAGTACAGGTCCAGACTTACTGACGAGCACCTTCAAGCCCTACTGAGGGTCCCCACTGCTTCCTCCCTTAACCCAAATGTGGCTCGGCTATGTGAGAAGAAGCGCTGCCAGGTCTCTAGCAGCAAGAAGTAGGCAAGAGAAGCCTTATTTAGAACATTTAAGGTTTAATGTTATATTCATGTTCAGAAAGTTTAAGGTTAAATAATCGTCTGTATCTGCTGTATGATCATTTTCATTCATTTATTTAATTATTATTTTGTGTTAAAAATAAAGGTATTTGAGAACATTGGAATGTTTTATCAGCGCTTTTCTTGTGGAAATCCTGATGCGGCCCAGCCTCATCCAGGATCTGCCTCCAGCGACCCCTAGGTCAATTGAGTTTGAGACCCCTGTTTTATACCGAGCAATTTTAAAGTAAATGCAACTGGAATATCTGTGTGACACAACAAAATGTCGATTAAAAATATTGACTTCAGTTCAATAATGCAAAAACTATGAAATACAAGAATAAACTATTCAACTTTTGAAAAAGGTGATCATAAAAAAACACACCTGAAAGAATGACTGAAAACATACATCAAAATGTTTACAGATACAATAAAATAAAAGACAAAATTACCTTTTAAATACTCAACAAATGTAAAGTCAACACCCCAAAAAAGAGGAAAAAAAGCACCTGGAATGGAGCTGGCTGTCTACTGTTTCAAATAATGAAGCTTGTTGCTGGTTGTGCTGTTGCAAATGTTTAACCTGCGAAAATGCTGTGCTTATGGGTAACAATTGTTGCCCCTCCATGCATTTGATATACCTTCCCTGAGATTCACGTTTGGTGACGCCAGGACTCCTCCTCGAGATAGCAAATTCAAAAGTTTAAATTTTGAACATTCCAGAGGTTTTCGTTTTGTTTTATTTTTGCTTATGATGTTTTGTTGCTGTTCCATCACGATGAACACAATTTGACATATGCAGATTAATATCACCGGTGTATGCGAGCGTATATTTATGTGAGCGCACATGCATAAGTGATGTGATGTGATCAGACACCAATAAGAGCAAATCTCATTAACATCAAACTACTTCAGCACTAATCAGGTTACGGCGCAAGCAGCAAGCCAATGGCGGCTCCTAATGCCATTAAGGCCGGCCGTGATTGGATTGGGATCTTATTTGGACTTCCTGAAGGCTGCCGGCATTTTAATCAAGCCGACGCGGCGGTGATGTCACGGGCCGTTAGAACAGCGAGAGAGTGATGTCACACATCATTAAGATCGGATCGGCGAGGGACGGAGGAGAGACGACTGATGTATTTTAGTCCAAATGTGCCTCAATAGACGTGCTAAGGTAGTTGTTGGAAACCTATGGCTCGCCAGCCATTTATGGCTCTTTTCATGAGTGCATCTGACTCGGAGATAAAATAGAAATGATGCAGTTTATTAGTGAAAATAACAATAATGACCTTAATGTAGCATATGCAAAGCCAATACTATACATGGTTGAGGGGTTCCGTCCAATATATATTGGACACAGTTTTGACTACAGTTTACAGTCAAGATGTCACACCAACACACCCCGTTTTGGTTGTAAATCGCTAAATAATCCTCAATATGGAAGTTCAGTAAACAATTTATGTTCATTCACAAGATTCTTTATGAGGAAAAGCTACCTAACAAACTTTAACCCAACACGAACTTTTTACCAAGAAGCTCTAACAAACAACCAAGAACAACAGAGCAATTTGAGCTATACACAGGCCAGGACATCCGCACACCTTCTCGCCCAGCGCCATCTGCACTGAAGGAATATACGTTGGTATCCTCATTTGCAGTATTTTGTGAGATTTTTAGATACTACCTTTGTTTGCACCTCATTTGAAAACCATTATTTAGGGGAAAGATTGCAGTCAAAATGAGCCTCAACTGCGGGAGAAATATATTTTATAAGTGGTATATTTATATTTTTATGGGGCACACGCTTTGGCATTGTTATTAATATTTCATCGATTATATTAAATCATCAAAAATCACACAGTAAAATGAAATATGCTGAAGATTTAGCTTTGTCTGGAGAGTGGGTTTGGCAGATTTAATGAATTTTGTCTTCAAATATATGGTGTGGCTCTCTTAAAAAAAACAACATTAAAAATATTTTTGCTTTTATGGCTCTTTGGCTCAAAAAGTTCCCGACCCTTTGGGCTAAGGCTTTATAACAAGTGATGGGAAGTGGAAAACAATTGAATATAAGACTATAAGCAGAGCACTTTCTCAAAGAACGTTGCCATAGAATTAATTAGGATCACATTTAAGCTACTTTTTTTTCTCAGAATCGCTAGTTAATTGAGTTGAGTAGCTGGGCAAAGAGAACAAAATAATCCTCTATGCTAGATTTTGCAAGTGGGAGGATTCAATTAAAACTTAAAGCAGTACGCTTAGAGGGCAAGTTAACAATTAAGCATTATTATTTTTTCTGTCATTTTTGGTCAAACTCTAAGAATTGGCCATTGTTAAATCATAAATGGGTCATCTTTCACAATGTTTTGTATGTCTATATTTTTAGGAAAGCATAATGTCAAATTAAAAGGAACCAAAAAGTGCAGAATGTCCTGTCCTGTGGTGAGGGGCCCTCTCCTTGTGAGAGGTAAGAGAATTCTCCCACCATGTTCCGCTGTGTGTCGTGAGAGGCGACTAAAGTGGAGGGAGCGAGGGGACTGGGGATCCTCTCCTCTCTATCTCTACTCCCTAAGAGACAGCAAGGCAAAGAAAGGGGGGGCGGGAGACCCTAGCTATCGGATCACTAAATGTGAGAGGACGTGGAAGTAAAGCGAATGAGTGGAAGGAAGAGGAGATTGTAAGGATGATGACTAAAAGGAGGTTGATGTGTTAGCCTTGAGGTAAACAAAGATGAAAGGAAAGGGTGGACAGCTTGGAGGTATGTATGGTAGAACGTCTGGAGTTACGGGTGGACATGCTAGAGAAGGAGTGGCTGTGCTTGTGAGTGAGAAAGCAAAGGAAAAACTGGTGGAGTGGAAAGAGATATCTTCCAGATTGATGTGGGTGAGATTGAAGTGGAGTGTAGAAGTATGGATGTTTATAAGTACAAATGGACCTGGTTCAGAAAGAAGCGCTGAGGAAAGAGAGGAGTTCTGGAAGGACTTGTCCGAATGTGTGGCAAGTGCGAAATAAGGGTGGAAAGTGGTAATACTAGGTGACCTGAATGCTAGAGTGGGTGATGAAACGGTTGAAAATGTGATTGGTAGATATGGAGTACCAGGAAGAAATGAGAGTGGGAAAAAAATTTATTGAGTTATGTGAGGAAAATGAGCTGGTGATTGGAAATACATTGTTTAAAAAGAGGGACGTGAATAAGTATACCTTTGTCAGAGTGGATAGTGGCAGAGCACTGATGGATTATGTACTGGTTAAGAAAGGGATGTTAAGTAGATTGTTGGATGTGCATGTTTACAGAGGTGAAATGAATGGTGTGTCTGATCATTTTTATGTGGAAGGAAAACTGAGAATAGATGGATCGTGGAGGGCTAGTTATAAGAAGAGTGTGAGGGAAGAGGTGAAAATGTCAGAGTTGAATAAGGCAGAAAAGGAAAGAGAGTTTAAAGAGAGGATAAGGGAAGAGTATGAATGGATAAGTAGAAGAGAAATGGAGAGTGTGGAAATTGAATGGAAGTAGTTTAAAGAGGCAGTGTTGAGGAGTGCAAAAGAAGTGTGTGGAATGAGAAAAGTTGGTCGAGGTATTAGGAAAGGACGTGAACGGTGGAATGATGAGGTATCAGAGGCTGTGACAGAAAAGAGACGTGCCTTTGAGGAGTGGCTGCAAGATAAGAGTGGCGATGCGTACGAGAGATATAAAGTGAAGAAAAGGTTGGTAAAAGCGGCAGTGGAAGCAGCGAAAAGGAAAGCAAATAATGAATGGTGTCGAAAACTTTGAGGAAAGGAGAAAAGTGTTCTGGATAGGACTGGAAAGAGTAAGAAACAGTGAGTCTGGAAAGGAAGAGAAAGTGAAAGATAAGGATGGTAGATTGCTGGTTAGTGGTAGTGCAGTCAGGACGAGATGGGCAGAGTATTTTGAGGAGTTGCTAAATGTGGAGGATGGGAGAGAAGTGAGAGTCGAGGTGATCGATGGTATGGAGAGAACGCCCGTGTTGGGTAATTTAAATGTGAAGCCTGTGGAAAAATGGGAGGTGCAAGAGGCAGTTAAAGAAATGAAAGGGGGAAGGCACCCGGGTTGGATGGTTGTAATGCTGAATGCCTGAAAAAAGGTGGCACAGCTATGATTGACTGGTTAGTACGCTTGTTGAATGTATGCTTTTTAAGTGGTGTGGTTCCTGTTGATTGGTGTAGTGCATGTGTGGTGCCATTGTAAAAGGGTAAAGGTGATAAGTATGAATGTAGCAATTCGAGAGGTATCAGTTTGTTGTCTGTGCCGGAAGAGTCTTGATTAAGAGAGTGAGAGAAAGATTGAGGTGGTGATGGAGGAGCAGAGTGGTTTCAGGAAACGAAGAGGATGTGTGGATCAGGTGTTTGCAGTACGACGGGTGTGTGAGAAATATTTTGCAAAAGGTAAGGATGTTTCTTTGGCTTTCATTGACGTGGAAAAGGCATATGACAGAGTTGATAGAGAGGAGTTGTGGTAAGTGATGGTGATGTATGGAGTGGGTGGAAAGTTGTTGGAAGCATTGAAGAGTTTTTATATGAAAAGCAGAGCATGTGTAAGAGTAGGGAGTGAGACAAGTGAGTTGTTCCCTGTGTTGACTGGTGTGAGACAGCGGTGTGTGATGTCACCATGGCTGTTTAATGTGTACATGGATGGTGTGGTGAGAGAGGTGAATGCAAGAGTATTTTGCAGAGGTGTAGAGATAATGGACAACAGTGGAACAGGGTGGCAGGTAAGTCAGTTGTTGTTTGCAGATGACACAGCGCTTGTGGCTGATTCTGAGGAAACATTGAGAATGTTGGTAAAGGAGTTTGGAAGAGTATGTGATAGGCGTAAGTTATGTGTCAATGTTGGGAAGAGTAAGGTGATGAAGTGTTCACGTGATGGAGTGGGCATGACGTTAGAAATCAGGTTGCATGTACGGGCGCTGGAAGAAGTTGAAAGCTTTAGGTACTTGGGTTGTGATGTGGCTGCACTTGATGGAATAGAGTGCGAGGTATTGCACAGAGTGAATCAAGAAAGCAAGGTTTTGGGTGCTCTGAGGAGAGTTATGAACAACAAGAGTATGAGTATGGATGTTTAGAGGGGACTGTATGAGAGTGTGATTGTGCCGAATGTGTTGTATGGTGCAGAGACTTGGAGCCTGAACACAGATTTGAGAGTGAAATTGAATGTTTTTGAGATGAAGTGTTAGAGGAGTATAGTGGAAGCTATAGCTCTTGTTGGTGATAGGAATGAGTGTAGAGGTGTTGTGAAACGATAGTGGGATGTTTGGACGCGTTCTAAGGGATAGGCAGGGCACCTGTATGATGCGGCAGGGGTAAACCAGTGAAAGCTGTCGGGCCCTGCTGTTGAACAGAAGAGTGTGTTGTGTCACCCTGACCAGAGTGACATGGCCACTTTCTTGTGTCCCGTTTCATCTGGAGGGATGAAAGCATGACTAACTTGGGTGCAAAGTGCTTAACTTGGTTGGGTGTTGTGGCCTTTGGTTTGGCCATGGTCAAATTGTTTGTGTTTTTTGCTACTTTTTCCTTTTTTATTTTGTTTGTTTTTGTGTATGTGTTTGTCTTGCTGTCGGTCAGCCCTCTCGAGGGATATGACCAGGGTAGATAGATATATATATGTAACGGGTGTAACAATAACTTTTGTTTTATTGAAATTCCTGCTGAAATATGTGTATAGTTTTTGGTAAGTGTCCTGCAATGATGAGTCCAACAGTGCCACCTGCTGGTATGGGGTGGGGTTTGGTTTTGGCTTTGGACATGTGACCCGAAGGCGGGGTTTGTTGGCAGTCCACAGAGAGAGCTGCTAACGGTAAGACACATCTTTTGGTGCTCCACAAAAGAAGTTAATTTTAAACATTATAACCCCAGCTGACAAATCTCTCAACATGCACAGTAATGTGATTGATGTTGTCAAGCTGTTTGGATTTATTTTCGTTTTGTTTCTGTTATACTAAAATTTTAATTCCCCTTGTAGAGATCAAAGAGATCAAAGCCAGCAGAAAAGGTATTGTTGTGACTCATTTCATCTGCAGTAACTGTAATAAAAACCTCATCATCCAGTCCAGCGTGAATGTGGATCTTTGGTGGGACAAGTACACCGCGGTTACATATACAAATGCTAACTGGTAAAGGTAAATTATCTGCATTTATATAGTGTTTCATAGCATTCACTCTGATACTAAGTATTCTCTTTTTGGCTGTTTTCTTGTTGTTGTTTAGTTAGTGTAGTCAGATTATTAAAATATGTCACTGAGTTGTCATTCCAGCTATATTAGTTTTATTACTTGATAACATTATTACATTGATAATCACATTACTCATTTCATTGTTGTAAATGCACTTATGTTCACCTTCATAATTTAATGAAGTATTATACTTGCTGTATTCATATAATGTTTCATATGAGTATACCCTGGATTGGTCTTCCGATTATTCAGCCCTCATTTTATCATACAACCTTCGCAATCCAGCTGCATTCAGTTTTAAAACAGGTCTCTTGTGAAAAGGCCAGTAGTTCCTTTCTTTGCCTGTCTTAGTTTCCATTTTGCCAATCCACACACACCTCTTTCATATACAGTATAAGCTGCGGTCAGCCATCTTTCAATGCATTTTGTGGGAGAACTCTCTCCTGATCAACGTGGCTGAGGAAATACTCTGTTTTATTTTATTTTGTGACCTTGAAATAAAAGTCCTCAAATAAACTGCTCTTTTCAGCTTATTTTATCTTGGTTTAAATCCTAGAAGTTCAGCATGCGCCAAGACACTGATTGTCTACGCCAACACTGTTGCACGTTATTTATGTGATATTTCAACAAAACTGTTTTCTATAAATCCACATAAGGGGCCTTTTTCAAAAATGTGAATGTTGTTCGGGTTCCCCCCCGTTGTGTGCCATTCACAAGACGGCCACCCTATCAAGCACACTAACTGGCCCCGTGACATTAAGTTAAAACAAAGCATTCTGGACACTTTAATCAATTTAACCTGGCCAACCCTGTAGGAGCCACTCCATTCGTTCTTTGATTCTCTTCTCCATCGTCTCAATTTGAAACGGCGCGGTCGCAGACTCGACCGCTGCAGATCGATGGCGAGGGCGAAAAGCTAATGAGCCATCTCGGCAACCAATTCACTCACCCGCCGCCTCGCTCAGTACCTGTCCAAACCTGTGAGCGGCAAAGAAAGAGGAAGGGCGTCCTGCTACAACTGGAAAAGTGAAGAATCGGAGGACAAAAAGCTAAATGAGCTCATTTTGAGGGCACGGATTAATCAACTATGTTGCGTGATGCAGACTACACTATTATATTGTTATAAACTCACCAACACTAGAGTTTTTTTGAGTTAGACCAGAGTTTCTTAACTGTTGGATTGGAAACCAAAAGTCGGTCATGGACCTGATTTCAGTGGGTCTTGGGCTTTTGTTTTGTCAAAACAATGCCAAGAAAAAGAAACACTGAGGGTCGAATACACTCCTTAACAGTGGATGTCGATAATGCCCTGCTTGATCTCTTCTACCTTTGTAGTCATTTGGCACTATCCCTATTTTGTTTGAGCCGGGCCATATATCATTTTTGTGATTCTGTAGGTTTTATTTCCTTTCTCTGCCCATAATAATGGGTTGCAAGAAAGTTAGTAATAAGGGGGAAACAAATGGAAAACAGTGCCAATAATGATCGAATTGTGAATAGATGTGAAATGCAGAAATGGTGCACATGTGTTTACCATTGTAACCAGTCCGCTCTTAAAATTCAACCCAAGCACCCCCAAAATTTCTGGCATTTTAAAAACTTATTTTCCTTAATCAAGGAAAGGATGGACTAGAATATGATGAAAAACGCTAGAAGAAAAAAGTTAAAGAAAAAAAAAATGTAAACAAAGCTCCCTTTAAAACTGCCCATGGAATTTAAGATGTATTCAGAGAATCCTGTATTTTCACCTCATGTGTTCACCACATTATCATCACATTTTGATGGCTAAACTTTAAACCATGTACTGTTTAAAAAAGTTGTGAATTAATACAGAATATTCTAAAACCAAAAGGTTTTCTTTCATGTAATAAAACGGGTGGATTTGAGAACACAGATGTAGATTATCAATTTAACATTTTATTATGTATTACTTATTTAAATAAAAATGAAAAACAATAACAACCAGCCAGACACTGGGTGCTCAGCACACCCAAAGCTCTGAACTTGAAAGAAATCCTGCACAGTAGCACTATTGGGAGGTACAGTAAATGGTTTACAATTTCATATTTTTAGCTATTTACTCTTTTATTAGTCTTTATTATCCACATAATCATTATAATTTTTTCGATACATGCTTAACATTTTGAATTTATTTTAATGGGTGGCTATTTTAAAGCAGTCTTAGGGGGTATCTTATTGGAACTTTTGGCTTATATAGGAGTACATACGGTACTTGAAGTCATATTGGTTTTGCATGTCTTTTTTTAAAGTTTAATGTATTCTATCATTAAAAAGCTTTCAACAGCAAAATCCTTTCATTTGATCCATCCATCAATTATCTGCACCACTTATCCCCAGCAGGGTCGCGGGGTGCTAAAGCCCATCCCAGCTATTCTCAGGCAGTGGGCAAGGGACACCCTCAACTGGGTGCCAGCTATTCGCAGGACACACAGGGACAGACAAGTCACTCGCTGATTCACACCCAGGGACAATTTGGACAGTCAGTTAACCATAAATGCTTTTGGGGAATGTTGGAGGAAACCGGTATGCAAGTGCGGGGAGAACATGCAAACTCCGCACAGGAAGGCCGGTAGCTGAATTTGATACGATGACCATAGAACTGTTCCGAAGATGCATTAACCACTCAGCCGCCCTCAATTTATGAATTTAAGAAGTGAAATTTGTTTTTGATTTGGGTCGTGGCTGTAATTAGAGTCCGAAAGACAGACTAGTTGAGAACCACTGCATAGGACTACTGCTTTTCTCTCCACCAAAATGCCTACCCATTTTTATTAATCTAACGTTTTATATTCAAATTTCAACATAAAAAACCTTAACTTGAGACAAGTATCTTATTCTACAGCTGCTTTATCTTGAAGCAAGACAATTTCTTTGTGCGTAAACAGATCGCCCCAACAATCAAATTGCAGTTCCATTTTGGTAAAAGGTTTTAAACAAGCACATTTTGTTTATTTATCCGTCACGGTTGGCCATTGCCCTCACTTGGGCCCGCTCGTTTGGCGCTAGCTGTTGCTCGTTGGCTGATTGGCTTTCCTCCTATTTAAACTCAGTGCTCTCACTCACCCTTTGTCAGTCCGGCAACGAATGTGCAAGATGTGTATTTTGGATCTTTCTGGTATCCTGCTTGTGTATCCAGTATCCGGTATCAATCCCGTCTGTCCCGCCCTGTCCGATATCTTTCCTTAGTAGCCGGTATCAATCCCGTCTGTCCCGTCTCGCTCCGGTATCAGTCCCTTTCTGTCCGGTATTGTCCTCCAGTATCCAGTATTTGGTGTCTGTCCCGTCCTGTCCGGTATCTTACACGTGTAACCAGTATCCGGTATCGATCCCGTCTGTCCCGTCCTGTCCGGTAACTTGCTGTTGTATCCAGTATCCGGTATCAATCCCGTCTGTCCCGCTCTGTTCGGCATCTTGCTTCAGTATAGAGTATCGATCCCGTCTGTCCCATCCTGTGCGGTATCTTGCTCCAGTATCCGTTATAGAACCTGCCTGTCCCGTCTTGTCCAGTATCTTGCTCTAGTATCCAGTATCGATCCCATCTGTCCCATCCTGTCAGGCATCTTGTATCCACTATCCGGTATCAATCCCGTCTGTCCCGTCCTATCCGGTGTCTTGCTCAGGTATCCAGTATCAGGTATCGATCCCGTGTGTTCCGTTCTGTCTGGTATCTGCTTGTGTATCCTGTATCTGGTTCCGATCACGTCTGCCTCTGGCTTCCTGTCTTCCCGCGCCTAACTTCTCTGTCTCACTTCTTCCGCCCAGCGATCGCCAAATCACTGGCGTTTGTATTCACGCTCGTCTGGGTCCTCCGTCTGTTTGGGTTCTGACATTATCGTTTTAATATTCTCAAGATTGAATCGTGTAAACATCAACCACATTACCATTCCGCATTAACATCAACCGCTTTTTCATGTTAAAAGGTTGGAATGTAGGTATACATAATAAGTGTATAGTTTATTAGAGTGGTCAGCAACAAGCAGGCCGCCACGAGTACAGACCACGGAAACTCAAAGTGGCCAAACCGCACAATTTTTCTTCTCATTATTTGGCCCAGCCTGTCACAAATATTTTGTTTTAGCAGCAAGATGGCAGACATTTATGTCAGCTCTGTCTAGGTGAGCCTTATCAGATTCAGATTCAGATTCAGATTTACTTTATTGTCATTTGTGTACACGTGTATACGGAACGAAATGTCGATACATCTGACCCGCACAGTTTCTTTGAACGTCAGCCGGGATAGATAAGATTAACCATGTCTTTGTCAGAATTTTAGCGCAGCAGTTCGTCATCTCGCGGTTCGATGCCACTTCTAGTTGTTAAATGGTCCAGTTTATTGTCCAGAGAGTGAACATTGGAGAGGAAATTGGATGGGAGAGGCGTTTTGCAGGGTTTAGCCTTTAGCCTAGCTGTTAGCCCGGCCCGACAACCTTGCTTCCTAGTCCGGCGGTCACGCCGCTGTCCTGCCACTCTGCTTCGCTGCTTTGTAGGCCGCTGGGTCTTGTTGACATAGCAGTCCGTGGCTAATAAACACTCCCGAGTGGTCGTACCACCGAGCGCTTGATGTCTGGATGATCGCATATCCAGCAAAAAAACTGCGATCGTATCTTAATCTGCAGTTCGAGCCGACTTTGTGCGCCGTCAAAACTGAGTCGAAGACTGGGTCTTATGGCCGACGTGTAAAAAACTGTTGTGAGTCGATGCAGCCGCAGCCGAACAGGGGCGCCGCCATATTGGATTTTTGTTTGTGAAATGAAATGATCTGCATTTATATAGCGCTTTTCAAGTCAATGACTTCCCAAAGCGCTTTACATTGTGCTTCCCATTTCTCAATAGCGGCTGTGATCTGTGCAGCCATGTAAGGCGCTAACCTGCTTATTGGGGGTAATTGGGGGTTCAATGTCTAACCCAAGGACACTTCGACATGTAACACGGACAAGCCATGATTCGAACTGGGATCCCTTAACCCTAAAACGATCGCTCTACTTCCTGAGCTACTGCCACCCAATAAAAATAAATACAAATGTCTAAACCCAAGAGTATTTTTTTAACTGAATGTTTATATGTTGCTTGTTAATCAGATCTATAGTCTGTTTTCAACGATTATTTTTACCACTTCTAGACGTTAAATAATACACAATTCCACTCTAAAAAGAAACATCAAATTGTATTCAACATGGGTCTTGAAAAAAAAATACATTTTAAAATTGTACAAGGAGCCCTTGAGTTAAACCACTTCAAAAATCAAGTCAAGCTACAAAGATCCAATACTTAGTGTGAACCAAATAATGACCTTAGCAGTAGGTTAGTAAGCTAACATTTAGAATTAGAGCGTTAGCAACAGCTTCTATGCTGGTGTTAGAGATTACACTTTACAAAGTTTTAGCATAAAACCTCAAATGGTGTGAATGTAGGTTTTTTGTATGGAAATAAAACAACAACCCCGTGACCCTACTGAGGATAAGCGGTGCAGCTAATGAGCTGAAATGAGATAAAACAACAAAATTTTTCTGCAAATTACGGGCCGCTTCGTTTGCACCACTTTCCTCTACCTTTAAATGTAATTTAATTTCAAATGTATTGTGATTACCGGTACTTTATATTATTTCATATGTTATTTATTAGTGGTCTGAATGTATTGCTTATTAAAGGTATGGTAAATAATTCTTAACAATAGGTAATAATTTTAAACTGTTCCCATTTCCCTCGGGCCACCCCTGGGCCAGTGGCGTCATAGGAATTTCAATATATAGTGAACAAAATTCAAAGCATTCCTGGCTATGTTATATATGGTTAGAGCGCTTAGTCTCCGCCAATTCAACTGATATCAATCATTATAAGATAAAATCATATTTGCAGGCGCAGCAAGCAATTAAGTGGAACAATGGCTCATATAGGAATATTTATTTGGAGCCTAAGATCATTTTTGCTGGGTGAATCATTCCAGAATAGCAGCCTTTTACCAAGGGGTCACCCAAAAGCCATGTTTGGCTCGCCTAGACCTTTCCTCAGGAAATCTTGTGAAAAATGCTTATATTTTGGTAATATCGTTGTCAAATTTGAGCTAGAGCTAAGGAAGGCTTTGGGCTGTAATCCTGTTGTGTTTTTCGGTCTCACAATCCTGCTACATTAATTTTCCAGGTAGATTTATGGAGAGAAAATAATGGGTGAACACAAAATTAGGTTTTTTGTGTGTGTGTGTGTTCAAACTTCCATGATTTTGTGTCAGTAGCACCTAAACAGATTTTGACTGTAGAGGAGAAAACCTCTAAGTGTTGTCTTCAAAAAAAGACCAAGACTATGCTTTTGCTTAAAGTGCTTCGAGTACAGCTTCAGTTTTACTTTGCGTGCAGCTTTTTAGGCATTCAGGTAAAAATATCAGGTACGTTTTCATAGGGTTAGCCTACATTTGGAATTTGAAAAACAGCTCATATGAACCTGTTTTGTTATACTCTTATTCACTTTAATGGAAATGTTTTTTTTTTAAGGCTTTTTCTTTCTGGTGGGCTGGCTTCTATTTCAAGAAGATTGCCCAACACTTGCTAGTAATTGGTTTTGTTTTAGCAGATTTATTTCTAAACACTGCACAGGAGTCTTCAGAAGTTGAGTGTCTGCTAGAGTGCTGATAAATATGAACCGAGTTTACCTCTAACCTCCTTGAAACCTCGGCCGCACGGTCAGGTGTAATTTAAAATCAATATTTGGGTTTGGAACGACAACAGAATAATCCCTAAAGGTCTGAAAAATATTGGCTGAGAAACAGTGGCGAGAAATTCAACTAGCACGCGTCAGATCACTCTAAGGGAGACATTTTTTAGATACAATGTAAAACAGATGTTAAATATGTGGCAACATTTTAAGAATAAACAAAATAAAGAACACGTGATAAGTCAAATTCTTGCATTTTTAAAATATATGTTGCTAGAACGTACAAAAAGCCAGCGAAATGCTTGGGGAGAAAAATGTAAGACATTTTTTGCTCATTTTAAGTCTACGGAGTCTGTATTGTTTCTTGTGCTTTTTACCACTTGCTTTCAGTCGCACTACACAATAGAGCGACATAAGAGGTCCAATTATACACACTGTGCCTTGTTATCACCCTCAAATCCAAATTTGATACAGGACCCACTTGCGTTAAGTTTCTCACAGTTTTATTGGTAAGAAAGGAAAGGATTGCACCCACGATCCGTTGATCGCTGGTCGCGGGAAGCCGGTCGCTCTGAACGTCGAAGTGGCACTTCTGTGGCCAGCGATGGCGGTGTTGGGAACGGAAAAAACGGGTCAGTAGCCGGGACAGGAGAGCAAAAAAACCTGGTCGGGATCAGCAACGAGTCAAAAGCCAGGAGAGGAGAGTAGACGCGGTCAAGATAGAAAAACTGGTCGAAGCCGAGGAACAGACGGGAGTAAAAACCGAAGTGAATCAGGGTCGAAAAAGCTTGCCTAGAGTAAACTGAGGTTCGCAGACGGACTGACAACCGATGACAGATAGACGTGGGTTGAAATAGTGACAGGGAGCCAATCAGAGTCCGAGGCAGTTGGCGCCAAAGGAGCGGGCACAGGTGCATCACATCGGAAATCATGACACATTATCATAAATCAGTCCACACGAGTAGGTGTTAACTTGTATAAATCATTTACTTTTCTTTTTCCCTCTATTATGATGTATTTGTGGTCTTCTTTAAGGGGCACTGTGAAATATGTGAACACTACATGTCACTGTATTGTATAGTTCAACCAAAAACAGGGACAATCATGTAAAATAAACTGAAACAAAAAAGGGGAAAGAAAGAAGAAAACAAAAACAAAGGAAAAAGGAAAAAAATGTAAAAAACCAAAACAAAAAAGCAAAGGTAGCGGACTGCAATTAAAAAAGAAAAAAAATAACCAAGAGAAAAAGAAAAAAAAGAAGAAAAAAGGGGAAAAAAAGAAGAAAAAAGCAAGAACAAAATAAAAAAAGAACAAAAAAGGTGGGGGAAAAAGACAGAGTTTTGCTTTTTGGGGTACTCTTAGCAGCAAGATGTGTGACAATGATGTCAACTCCTTCTAGGTGAGACTCATGTTATGTAAAATAAACACCAATTTTTCAACCAAAAAGCATTTAAAAGAATGCATGTTACCATGATAGTTTGTTTATTTTTGCTTATTATTCAAATCAACATACAGGTACCTTTTTTTAATGAATGACTGGGGGTTTTACCACTCGGAGGTACTGAATAATACACAGTGTCCCTTTAACTTTTGGTTAGGAGTATTCACCTCATAGGAAGACATCAAAATATAAACTTCTTGTGAAACCCACACTTTTACTCCAACATACCCCGAAAAAAATAATAATTGCTCTCTTGTAGATTGATGGAAAGGGTGAATTTCACAGCTGGACGCGTCCCCAAAGATCAAGTGATGTATTAAGACCCAAATATGGGGTTAGTAGGTTTATAATCGTCATTGACGGTGTGCCAGAAAGGACTTGATAAATGACATCTAGTTTATGCTTGCTCTTGCCAGGGGTTGTGTGTGTGCAGCCATCAATTTGTGTTTTTCCCATGCAGAGCAAGGGAGGTAAATTCATATCGGGCTGTTTTTGCCAAAGGAGCGGCAATTATGGCAGTTTTTAATAACTGTGCTTTGTAATCGTTTAGCGCT
Organism: Urocampus carinirostris; assembly: GCF_059441175.1. Taxonomy (NCBI): domain Eukaryota; kingdom Metazoa; phylum Chordata; class Actinopteri; order Syngnathiformes; family Syngnathidae; genus Urocampus; species Urocampus carinirostris. Next base: position 26,384,069 of record NC_142368.1, read on the forward strand.
GATGATGCGTGAAAACACACACATGCTTTTACTCACATCGGAGAAATAACAAAAGGGATCATCTCATGAGGTGTAAATGAATTCAGATGTGATAGGAACTGGAGCATTACAAAAGGGGCATAGGGAGATCGGTGCATGGATAAGAAATTCTTGAGATAGAAAGGCAGGAAAAGTTTGATGCCGAGTGATCATTCTTGCATGACTATATTGTGCTGTACTGATTATATTCCATCAGTTTTTACAAACCGAGTTACTTCTATTCTATTCTGGATATAGATGTGCAGAAATTATTTTCCTTTATATCAGGGGTACCGAATTCAAATGAGTTGAAGCTAGGATCTGGGTGAGGTTGGGCCAAATGGGGTTTTCCAAATAAACAGCGCTGATAAAAACATTCTGCTGTTTTCAAAGGGACACTGTTTTATATGTGTCCACTATATGTCGCTGTAATGTGTAATGCAACCAAAAAGGAGTCCAAGAAAGAGTACAAACTACGGAGACTGAAAGTGAGCAAAAAGCACCCCTTTCTCAAAGAGAGACAAAAGAGGCAAAAAAAGGGAAGAGGGAATAAATAGCAGGGAAAAAGAAAGGAAATACACGGAAATTGACCGAAAAAGAAAGAACAGGGAAAGAAAGAAAAAGAAAGGAATTTAAGGGAAACAGACATAAACGAAAGAAAAATAATGCAACTTTTTCTCACTTTTCATTCATTATTTTTCTCTTTTTTTTCCTTTTTTTCCTTTTCTTTTACCTTTTTTATTGTTTTACGTTTTGTCTTATTTCTCATTTCCTTGTTTTCTTTTTTATTATTAATGTTTTCCTTTTTTTCTTATTTCTCTTCTTTTCCAAAGTAATAATGTTTGTTTTGGTCACTTTGAGTTTGCATATTTTGTCTCCTTCCGTTATGCTTTGAGCACTCGTTTTCGGTGGCATGACAGAATACAGCAACATCCAGTAGGCAAATAACGCACACTGCCCTTTAACTTTCATATTAAGGCCGGGGCCTCAAACTATCATCTTGGGGGCCACAATTGGCCGCTAGGACGGAAGTCTGAGACACCTGCCTTATATCCCATACACTGCAACAACGCATTGATAATATTTATTTAAATCGTTTTTCAAAATTGTTGACGATGAATTTCATCATCGATTTGTTGTGTTATGAGATTAATACGCCTCTCAGCTCAATAATCAAATGTAAAAAAGAGCGCATTGACTTTTGTTGTGACGTTGTTGTACCACTTTGATCCACCAGAGTATGACTCAAAACCACATCTTGTTGTGCAACGTGCTGTAATAGTACTGCGGTCTGACAGAGGGCGTCTCAAAACCATATTTTGATGCACAAGGTCATTTTGAGCCTAATTCAAATTCATTTTTCAGCTATTTTCAGATATTGAAATGTAACTCAAAGTGCTTTGTAAAAACATTCAATGTGCAGTACAATAAGATGACATCCGACGAAGTACTCGCATTCTCCTTTGATGTGTTACATATAAGCATCCCCCCACTAAAAATAACTGCAGCCCAAGTGTGTGGAGAGCTGAGAAGGCTGCGAACCAGCAAGGCAGCTGGTCCAGATGGAGTATCCCCCCGACTGCTGAAAGCCTGTGCGTCTGAGCTGGGAGACCCTCTACAGCGCATCTTCAACCTGAGCCTTGAACAGGGGAGGGTCCCTCAGCTGTGGAAAACATCCTGCATCATCCCAGTCCCAAAGAAATCAAGACCTGAGGAACTCAACGACTTCAGGACGGTCGCCCTGACATCACCATGGAGCGGTTGCTGCTGCACCACCTGAGGCTACAGGTCCGTCACGCCATCGACCCACTGCAATTTGCTTACCAGGAGAAGGTGGGAGTGGAGGATGCTATAGTATACATGTTACACCGATCCCTCTCTCACCCGGATAGGGCTAAGGGGGCTGTGAGGATTACATTTTTGGACTTCTCCAGTGCCTTCAATACCATACAGCCTGTGCTACTGAGTAGGAAATTGACAGAGATGGGAGTTAGCTCACACCTTATAGAATGGATTACTGACTACCTGACAGGCAGACCCCAGTATGTGAAACAGGGGGGCTGTACATCGGACACTGTGGTTAGCAGCACAGGATCTCCGCAGGGGACCGTGCTCTCTCCGTTCCTATTTACTCTATATACATCGGACTTTAAGTACAACTCTGAGTCCTGCCATGTGCAAAAGTTTGCCGACGACACTGTGATTGTGGGATGTTTTGGAAATGGGCAGGAGGAGGAGTACAGGAAATTGATTCAGGACTTTGTCCGATGGAGCGACGCAAACCACCTGCACCTGAACACCACCAAGACCAGGGAGATGGTGGTGGACTTCAGGAGAACCAGAACTCACCCGGTTCCTGTGACCATCAAAGGAGAATGTGTAGAATTTGTCCAGACCTACAAATACCTGGGTGTGCAGCTGGACAACAAACTGGACTGGACTGCCAACACAGAAGCTCTATGTAGGAAAGGGCAAAGCCGACTTTACTTCCTCAGAAGGTTGGCCTCCTTCAAAATCTGCAAAAAGCTCCTGAAAATATTCTATGAGACAGTAGTGGCAAGCGCCCTCTTCTATGCGACAGCGTGTTGGGGAGGCAGCGTCCAGAATAAGGATGCCTCTCGTCTCAATAAACTGGCTAGGAAAGCGAGCTCTGTTGTGGGCAAAGAGCTGGACAGCCTAACAACAGTAGCTGAGAGACGGGCACTGGAAAAGCTGCGGTCAATCATGGACAATCCATCGCATCCACTACACAGCATTATCTCCAGACAGAAGAGCAGTTTCAGCGACAGACTGCTGTCACTGTCTTGTACTACGGACAGACTGAAGAGATCTTTTCTTCCTCATGCCATGAGGCTCTTTAACTCTACCCGGCAGAGTAAAAGCCCACAGTAAACCACACCACCTACATTGTATATTACCGAATCTTATTGCAACATGTATTCTGTGTAGCACTATTTAGTTATTCTATATAACACGCTACAGTGGGCATTTGCACGTCACACTGGGTATTTGTATATTGTATTCTTTTTGCTTTATTACATTGTATTGTTCTCAGCTCAGGGATGCTGCTGGAAATGTGAATTTCCCTTCGGGGATGAATAAAGTATCTATCTATCTATCTATCTATCTATCTATCTATCTATCTATCTATCTATCTATCTATCTATCTATCTATCTATCTATCTATCTATCTATCTATCTATCTATCTATCTATCTATCTATCTATCTATCTATCTATCTATCTATCTATCTATCTATCTATCTATCTATCTATCTATCTAGTATACATTTGTCTGTGTTTTTTTTATTGTTAATCTATTTGACAAACTCTTGATTTTTTTATTGTTTATATTTTAAAATATTCCATTATTTTGTGCATTATTTCTCTAACGGTCCAAAACTTCAATATTTAAATAAAGAGGAGGTGAAAAGTGTTTTTTTTTTTTAAATCAGATTTATCGAAAAAAATAATCATTCATTAATTATTGAAATAATCCTTACTTACAGCCCCTACACAAACACAGTATTCATAATCTAGGTACATTGTGAGAAGAACCCAAAATATATGGGCTTATTTTTTGTGTGTGTCTGTTTCCCAGCTTTCTTCTTTAAGCCGACTTGACAGAGAATATTTAGAACTGTCTTAACACTTAATCTCTCCGTATTTACAAAACAAAGCATGATTTAGTACTACCAAATTCTACAAATTTAAGTTATCATGTTTCCTTATTTGTAGCTGAATGTCACCTTACTGGGGACTTTTTTACGAAACCCATATGAAGGATTGAGTCGGTATATGTTTATTATCTTATCTGAATTTATCCTCAAGTCGGTTGCGAGAAAGCAGGCTAGATTTTGCCAGGCTCAGGCTCATTTATATACATATATATATATATATATATATATATATATATATATACATATATATACAATTTTCGAGGTTCCTGACCCCTGGGTTAAGGGGTTCGAGACCCGTAAAGCGTGAACTGTGAACTACCACAACATAATGAGAAAATTAAGTGAGTGAACTCTATAATCTTCCTAAAATGCTTGTTCCAATTTTGGTTATTCAGACATCAACTGAGTTGGAATGAACATTGATCTTGAAGTTATTTTTTAATATAGACTTGCTCAAAAGTTGTCCTCTCAGTCCAATTTTGTGAATTATTTATCAATTTTTGCACCTATTTCGCTAATTCGCGTGGAAAATCAAACGCATCTTTTCACATTGCGCCGTTTCAAAATCAGGATCCCCATGTGTTTGAACCGAAACTTGATGAGGCCGCGGCACGACGCGTGTTACTTCTAACGGCCGCGGTTATGAAAACATCATTGCATTCATTGATCCGTCCTCGAGCGTTCGGATTTAGCCCAAGACAGGCTGGATTAGAAAGCATGATGTGGCGCATCAAAGCAATCAGGGCTGCAAAATCTTCAGCTGAAGAGGATTGCTTGATCAAACATAGTCAGGACACTGACTGGTTGGTTTGTGAGGTGTGTGTACAAGGGAGAACCATTTAAGCATTTACAGTGGCTTGCGAAACTATTTGACCCCCTTGAACTTTGTGACCTTTTGCCACATTTTAGACTTCAAACATGAAGATATAAAACTGTAATTTCTTGTATAGAATCAAGTGGGACACAATCATGAAGTGGAACACACTTTATTAGATATTTAAACTTTTTTAACAAACAAAAAACAAAAAAGTGAGTGTGCAAAATTATTCAGCCCTATTGAGTCAATACTTTGTAGCGCCACCTTTTACTGCGATTACAGCTGCAAGCCGCTTAGGCTATGTCTCTATCCGTTTTGCACGTTGAGAAACTGATATTTTTGCCCATTCCTCCTTGCAAGACAGCTCGAGCTCAGTGAGGTTGGATGTGAACAGCAGTTTTCAGTTCTTTCCACAGATTCTCAATCGGAGGTCTGGACTTTGACTTGGCCATTCTAACACCTTGATATGTTTTTTGTTGAACCATTCCATTGTAGCGTTTGCTTTATGTTTTGGATTATTGTCTTGCTGGAAGACAAATCTCCTTCCCATTCTCAGGTCTTCAGTCTCTGGCCTCCATCAGGTTTTCTTCCAGAATGGTCCTGTATTTGGCTCTATCCATCTTCCTATCAATTTTAACCATCTTCCTTGTCCCCGCTGAAGAAAAGCAGGCCCAAACCATCACGCTGCCACCACCATGTTTGACTGTGGGGATGGTGTGTGAAGGGTGATCAGCTCTGCTTCTTTTACACCAAACATAACGGCTTGCGTTGTTGCCAAAAAGTTCGATTTTGGTCTCATCTGACCAGAGCATCTTCTTCCAGATGTTTGGTGTCTCTCCCAGGTGGCTAGAGGCAAACTTTAAATGACATTTTTTATGGATATCTTTAAGAAATGGCTTCCTTCTTGCCACTCTTCCATAAAGGCCAGATTTGTGCAGCATACGACTGATTGTTGTCCTATGTACAGATTCTCCCACCTCAACTGTTGACCTCTGCAGTTCATCCAGAGTGATCTTGGGCCTCTTAGCTGCATCTCTGATCAGTTTTCTTCTTGTATGAGCTGCAAGTTTAGGGGGTTGCAGTGGTCTGATACTCCTTCCATTTCAATATTATTGCTTGCACAGTGCTCTTTGGGAGGTTTAATGCTTGGGAAATCTTTTTGTATCCAAATCCAGCTTTAAACTTCTCCACAACAGTATCTCGGACCTGCCTGGTGTGTTCCTCGTTCTTCATGATTTCATGATACTCTCTGCGCTTTAAACAGACCTCTGAGACTATCACAGTGCAGGTGCATTTATACAGAGACTTTTATTACACTCAGGGGGATTCCATTTATCATCGTTAGTCATTCAGAGTCACACACAGTTGCATGCAAAAGTTTGGGCACCCTTGATCATTTTCAGGCTTTTCCTTTATAAATCATTGGTTATTCTGATCAGACATTTCAGTTAAATATATCATATAGCAGACAAAAACAGGGATATCTGAGAATCAAAATAAAGTTTATAGGATTTACAGAAAGTGTGCAATAATCGCCTAAACAAAACTATGCAGGTGCATGAAATTGGGCGCCCGAACAGAAAAATTACATCAATATTTAGTAGATCCTCCTTTTGCAGAAACAACAGCCTCTAAATGCTTCATATAGCTTCCAATGATGGTTTAGATTCTGGTTGAAGGTATTTTTGATCAACCCTCTGTTTTTTCTTCTTCTGAGCAATATTTGCCACTCACTTGTGGGTTTGGAACCAACAGTTGACGATTATAGCCATTAACAGCTAGTCGTATGAAAAGGTGTGGGAACCCATCATTATTATAATGATTTTCCTTTATAAATCATTTGTTGTTCGGAAAAGCAAATTCAGTTTTATACATCATATAGCAAACAAAAACATTGAGATCGTAACAACCTAGCTCTCAGGTTCCCCCTTTATCACTCTTTATCTTCTCTCTCTCCCTCACTCTCTTTCCTCCATCCTATGCCTCTCGACCTCATCTTATTTAGTCACTCACTTCTAAGTTTAACTTTCCTCCTTACTGCTGCAATCACTTGTTTTGATTTCCATCCTATCAGGACCCTCCCTAGTCACAATGTCAGGACTTTTCCACCTTCCCCTAGAGGAGGAAATGGACACACCTGCGGCCAACCTCTCTACATCTAATAGTGATTACATTGACCTTTTTTAATGACCGTTTGGGCAACTCACGGGGTGGTTCATTGCCAACTTTGTGCTCTGTGCTGCCTTCTTGTGATTGAGAGTGATGCAGGTGACCCCACTCAATCTTCTTGGACCAGAACCTCTCAACCCTCTCTGTTACTAACATACAAGTATTTTCATAAACCTCATCGACCAGCAGGCTGAGATGGGAAGCTGCGTCGTGCCTGTCATGGAATTGTAGGGTGAATTCGGTGGTTACCGATTCGGCCAGCAGGTAGTGCTAACGGTTTCCCACCCAAATTAATTCGACATAGCCTCGATTTTTCTCTAGCATTTATCATGAAGTAAACAATAATCTAATTATATTTTATACTAAAGCACTCAAATCTCTAGATGCACTAGATGCACGACATGGCGGCTGTCTAGGTATTTTGTCCCGTTTTAATGAACTGTCACTCGAAAATCTTAAACAGATGGTGAATACGGCCAAACCGACGACTTGCCAGTTCGACCCACTTCCAGGTTCACTTATTAAAGGTCTCTTTGGCGTTCTTGCACCTTCAGTTCTAAATATTTTAAACATATCACTCTCCTCAGGTGTAGTTCCAGCTGCTTTTAAGTCCGCCGTCATTAAACCCACACTGAAACGACCCAACCTAGATCCAGAAAACTTATGTAATTATAGACCTGTGTCAAACCTACCGTTCCTTTCTAAAATACTTGAAAAAGTAGTGGCACAGCAGCTGAATGATTTCATGTCCGAGAACAATCTCTTTGAATCAATGCAATCAGGATTCAGGGCTAACCACTCTACTGAGACAGCTCTGATTAAGGTAACCAATGATCTCCTACGGGCAATGGACTCGGGCGCATCATCACTTTTGCTGCTGCTGGACCTTAGTGCTGCATTTGACACAGTGGACCATATTATCTTGCTAGAACGGTTGGAAAAATGGATTGGTCTCTCAGGAAGCGCCCTATTATGGTTCAGATCCTACTTCTCAGATAGGACACACTGCGTTAAATATGGCGAATTGACATCTGAGCCATTTAGTGTTACTTGTGGTGTTCCGCAGGGTTCAGTGCTTGGCCCCCTTCTCTTCAGCATTTATATGCTTCCACTAGGTGATATTATTCGCAAGTATAATATCAGTTTCCATTGCTACGCAGATGACACTCAACTCTATCTCCCGATGGAGGAATCTGCCACACTAAACTGTGGAACTTTGGAGGCCTGCCTCACTGAGATAAAAGAGTGGATGTCACTCAATTTCCTGCGTCTTAACCCTGAAAAGACTGAAATGTTAGTTATTGGTCCATCTAAGTCCCGTGACTTATTCTCTAAAACCGCAGTGAACTTGGACAATTGCCACATAACACAGAGTGACTCACTTAAAAATTTAGGTGTCATTTTCGACCCTGATCTGTCCTTTCAAACACATGTGAAGAAAATTACTAGAACCGCTTTCTTCCATCTCCGTAACATTGCTAAAATTCGTCCTATACTTTCTCAGTCGGATGCGGAAATCATAATTCATGCGTTTGTTACCTCCCGTCTCGACTACTGTAATGCACTACTTTCCGGTCTTCCGATGACCAGACTCAAGAGTCTTCAGCTGGTACAAAATGCTGCAGCGAGGCTTTTAACAAGGACAAAAAAGTACGATCACATCACCCCAATTTTGGCTAACCTGCATTGGCTCCCTGTTAGCCTAAGATGCGATTTTAAGGTTCTCCTACTACTATACAAAATCATACATGGACTTTCCCCCTCATATCTTTCAGATCTGATCTCCCCCTATGTCCCGGCCCGAAGCCTTCGTTCCGAGAGCGCCGGTCTCCTGGTGATCCCAAGAGCCAAGAAGTGTTCCGCTGGTTCGAGAGCGTTCTCCATCCGGGCACCGGTGTTGTGGAATGCTCTTCCCCCTGAGATCCGATCTGCAACCTCGGTGGAAATGTTTAAATCTAGGCTTAAAACTCACTTCTACTCTATAGCATACGAGTAACCTAAATTTCTTATATGTAATAACTTGTGAAGCCCTTAGAGACTAATTGTGATTAAGGGCTATACAAATAAAAATGACTTGACTTGACTTGACTTGACTAAGACCAGCCTGTGCCCTAGCACTTGACTTGAAACCTTTGTCCTCATAAGTGTCCTCACTTTCACCAGACTCGCTCAAGTGTCCTTGTTCATCAACCAACTTAGTTTGACTTGACCTCATCAGACCACACAAGAATGGATGGCAAAATAATTCAAATGGGTGAGTTTACAGGCCGTAAATCACATGTTCTTTCAAACTGACCTCTCAAAGGACCCTTTCTGTGAATAAAAAACCTGTGTATGTGGCTAGGAAAAGTTTTAAATACCATGATAATGTAGATCACAGGCCAGATACGGCTTGCCAAGGCTTTTAATCCGGCTCGCAAGAGAAAAATGCAGTTTCAAACATGTCTACTTGATGGCGCCAAACCAAGGTTCCACTCACAAACAACTGGAGACTAATTTCTCTCTCTCTCTCTCTCTCTCTCTCTCTCTCTCTCTCTCTCTCTCTCTCTCTCTCTCTCTCTCTCTCTCTCTCTCTCTCTCTCTCTTTCTCTCTCTCCCCCTCCCCCCCTCTCTCTCTGTTTCTCTCTCTCTCTCTCTCTCTCTCTCTCTCTCTCTCTCTCTCTCTCTCTCTCTCTCGACACCCGTGATATAGATTAGGGCTTCAAGGATCTCATGCAATGCGTAAAAAATGGTCAAGGCTAGAGTTATCATCACAAAACTGTATTAGACTGCCACTTAAGTAGCTAAAATGCAAGGGCAACCAAGTAGGCACGAGCAACGGTTGTCCTTGTTTATGACAAGTGATGGGAAAAAAATGATGATTATCTAATCCTTGCAGTAAGTTTACCCCTTAGGCCATCTGATGTTGTTGTGCAAGGACTGTGTGGGCGGTTTGGGTCCACGCACAACAATGATGATGTGAAAGCTGTTGAGCGTTTATCTTGTTGCAGATGAGGCATCGTAGCAAGGCGAAGGTAATGTTAACAATATGAAAATAAACTTTTTGTAGAATCTCAAAAATAGTTGAAGATCTAGGTGTCAATTTGAAAAGTAGGTAACATTTTGACCCAAAGAGCCATAATAGGAAAATATATTTTGATTTTCTTCTCGAGAACGCCACGCCGTATATTTGAAGAAAAAGTTCAACAAAACGGCCGAATCCGCTCTTCAGACAAAAACTAATTCTTCTGCACTTTTTTTTTATTTGGTGATTTTTGATGATTTGATAAAAGCAGTGAATAATAATAATGCCAGAGCCTGTTTCCCATATCAATATAAATATACCCCTCAAAATTAGTCTCCTTCCCGCAGTTACTTAAGAGTGTTGGAGCTCGTTTTTGTCCTAAATAATGTTTTCTAAACAAAGTTATTTTGTAAAAATGTCACAAAATACTGCAAACAAGGATACCAACGTATTTACCTTCAGTGCAAAAGGCGCTGGGCGAAAAGGAATGTGCGTACAACCCTGTGAATCGCTCTGCCCATTCCTACCACTGATTCAATTAAGTGCTCTAAGAGCTTTGCTAGAGCTTCTGCATTTTTAAAGTTTGTTGTATTATCAATTATAAAATGTCTCAATAATAAACATAGATTGCTTAGTGAGCTACTTGTTGGTGTGACACCTTGTCTGTAAACTGTATTCAAAATTGTCTCACATATAATATATTGGACTGAACCCATTTGATAGTAAGAAATGACTCGGCTTCACTCATAGAACCGGCTTCGTATATTTTAGTATCTTGACTAATTGCACAAGCTGTATTTTACCTCCGAGCCATATTTACTCATGAAAAGAACCATATATGGCTTGTGGGCCAAGTGTTCCCGATCCCTGATCTAAAGGGTATGCCCAAATGTACATTTTGAACCGGGCACACTTTTTTTACGTGTGTTAATCGAATCGGACAAAAATCGAGACGTTCCATTCAGAAATATCTATTTACATACAGGATTGCCGTCAATTTAAAAGATTTTATTGGATAACGAATACAGCAGGGGTCACAAAAAAGCTAGCCCACCGACTCTGAAATAACCTCACCAGTCACGGGTCATTGTGATTTTCCAGGAAATGTGATTTATAAGGGGCATGAAAAACCTTTAACAAGATCAGCGTTTTGAAATACATGATCAATTCTTCCAAAAGCATTCTTATAAATAAGCCTGAATTTACACATTTAAGCCACTCAGTACTAAATTCAAGGCAAATGTTTTAGTGCTTGTCAAGTCAAGTCATATTTATTTGTATAACCCTTAATCACAAAGCGTCTCAAAGGGCTGCAGAGATCAAAGACTATTGCAAACTACAGACTATTATGACACCATCCCCTGATCTAAAACCTACATTAGGACAAATAATACACAGATATTGTCAACATAGAATATAGATTATTCATATGCTATGGATTAGTAGTGTGTTTTAAGTTTAGATTTAAACATTTCCACTGAGTTTGCAGATCGAATCTCAGGGGGAGGAGCATTCCAGAGCACTAGGATCCGAATGGATAACGCTCTTGAACCTGCAGATCTCTTCTTGGCTCTTGGGATCACCAGTAGACCAGTATTTTCAGAGCGAAATCTCAGGACCGGAACATAGGGGGCAATTAAATCTGAAAGATATGAGGGAGCAAGTCCTTGCATGATTTTGTAAACTACTAACAGAACCTTGAAATCAAGACATGCCCTGATTCTCAGAAAACAAACAAGACCCAGCATTCATGATGGGCACACTCCGAACGCTGTGCAATTGGGCAAATTCTTCAAAAGGGTGTGTTCAAATTAATAGCAGTGTTTTTTTCTGTGTTCATTAATTTTGGGTAAGAGAAAAAACAAAAACAGGGGTAAATCAGGTGTGAATCGGGTGGTACCTATTTAAGGATGATGAAGCCAGCACAGCACAACATGCATTTGAGAAAAATGGGTCGTTCAGGACATCGCTCAAAAGAAGGCAATTCTTTGATTGAAAAGTTGATTGGAGAGGAAAGAATCTATAAAAAAAGTATGGAAAATTCTTGATTTTTCAGCTAAAATTATCTCCAATGCCTAATGATCAGTAGAAAAACTAGACACATGTGGAAGACAATGGAAGACAACAATTAAAATGGACTGGAAAATAACCAGAATGGCAAAGGCTCAGCCAATGATTAGTTCCAGGACGATCAAACATAGTCTGCAGTTACCTGTAAGTGCTGTGACAGTTAGGAGACTGTGTGAAGCAAATTTATTTTCAAAAATCCCACGCAAAGTCCCTCTATTAAAGAAAGGCATGTACAGAGGAGGTTACAATTCGCCAAAGAATACATCAACTGGCCTAAAGAAAAACAGAGAAACATTTTGTGGACTGATGAAAGTAAAATTGTCCTTTTTAGTTCCAGAGGCCAAAGACCAACCCTCAAACTCTGAATTCAAAGCTCAGTACACATCAAAGTCAGTGAAGCATGGTGGTGCAAGTATTCTGGTCTGGGCATGTTTCTCCTACTCTGGTGTTGGGCCCACTTATCACATACCAGGGATCATCGATCAGTTTGTGTATGTCAAGATACTTAAAGAGGTTATGTTGACTTATTCTGAAGAGGACATGCCCTTGAAATGGGCGTTTCAACAAGACAATGACCCCAGCACACAGTAGACGAGCAAAGTCTTGGTTCCAAACCAATAACATTAATGTTATGGAGTGGCCAGCCCAACCCTCGGATCTCAATCCAATCGAGAACTTGTTTGGTGGTATCAAAAACTTTGTCTGTGAAGCAAAACCAAGAAATATAAAGGAATTGTGAAATGTTGTTAGGCAATCATGGAGTGAAATAATAACTGAAAGTAGCCACAAGTTGGTTGACTGTATGCCATACACATGTGAAGCAGTTATGGAAAAAAACTGTGGTCATGCAACTAAGCATTAGGATTGCTAAGTCGTACCTTTTTTTTGGATATAAAAAACAGTTTTGAGTTTTTACGTTCAACAGCAGACACTGCTATTTTTAAACACACCCCTTTGAACTATTTGCCAAATTGCACAGCCTCCATAGCTTGCCCATTATGAATGCTGGGTCTTGTTTGTTTTCCGAGAATCTACTGCATTGATTGGTAACGTGTTTGGCATGTAACATCCATCCATCCATCCATCCATCCATTATCTGCACCGCTTATCTTCAGTAGGGCCGCGGGGGTGCTGGAGCCCATCCCAGCGATCTCCGGGCAGTGGGCAGGGGACCGCCTGAACTGGTTGCCAGCCAGTCACAGGGCACACAGGGACAGACAATTTGCTCGCTCATTCACACCTAGGGACAATTTGGACCGGCCAATAAACCTGAAATGCATGTGAGGAGGAAACCCACGCAAGCTTGGGGAGCACATGCAAACTCCACACAGGAGGTTCGATTTCATGACCTCAGAACTGTGCCGCACACGCGCTAACCACTGCGCCGCCGTGCTGCCCTGGCATGTAACAATAAATTAATTAACTTAGACCTGAGATATTTTGATTAGTCACATTGCACGGCAAATATTTTAAACAGCAAAGTATTTACGTTGATGTCATGTTTTTTTTTAATTACAAATTTTGCTCACTATGTGTCAAAACCAGGCTATCTCAGCAATAGTCACATTATAGCTTTTTAATCTGCCAGCTTGAGTTAGCAGACCTTCTTAAAAATCTCTGGTTAACTTAATGTATTTTAAATGCAGTGATAGTGTGCAGAGGCAGGTTGGCTATATGTAACTGGTGAGTTTACAAGTAGACTTTAACGCATTTTCAATAACAAATGTCGATCAGTTCGTGTCAAAACCAGGCTAGCTAAGACATTAGCATCATTATAGTTTTTCAACCTTTTTAACAGAATAGAGTTATTGAATCTACTTTAATTTAAACACAGTAATATTGTACTTAAGCTATATTTTAATGTATGGTATGTACCTGTTGAATTTAATAGTATTCTAGAACGTTTTGGACTCAAACATTTTGCTCAGTATGTGTCAAAACCAGGCTAGCTAACACATTATTCTAAGCATCATCAGTTTGTTTGTTTTTACCTACAGGACTTGAGTTTGACAACCACATTAGCATACTTTCTTAGTTGTTTCTTTGGTTATGTTAATGTATTTTACACACAGTTTTATTGTACTTAGGTTATTATTTATTGTATTTGTTAATTGCAATTATAAAAAGTAGAGTGAAAAAGGTTTTTAAAATTGAGCTTAAAAGCAAACAACAACAACATCAGTTTCTTATAAGTTAGAGTGGTTTACACACAGGAATCAATGCCAAAATGTGTCACTTTGGGAAAACAACATAATGAAAATAAATTGCTTGAGTATAATTATTAAGGTCATTTAAAAGTAATGATTTGAACTGGTCCTCTGTTATTTTCAGACACAAACAGTCATCAGCAGTAAATTAAGATGCATCTGGGCGTCAGACAGTTACTCCATCAAAAATATGCTGGCCGACAGTTTTGGGCCAAAAGCTACACATAACCAGTTCTGACCACTTCCCCAAAAGTTTTGGGAATTATAAAAACCATTGGTGGACCGTGAGGGCCTGAAAGGCCTTCTGTGCTGACCTAAAACATATGTGAATCATGTGATGTTGACTGAAGTTTGTCAATCAATGCTTACTAAACAATTCCAAATTGTCAGTCAGGATCCTTTCATTGCTTCTCCCTGGTTGTGTTGATTCCATATGTGTGCTTTCATATTTAAGCATTTTACCAATCACATTTCAACCATTAGTTGTTGCTATGCTCAGAAATCTACCTGGAGGTCTTCACAAGAATCCTGAAGTTCGTGTACTGTAACATCAGCATTTGATAAAGCTGTTGGTTTAGCCAATCGGATTTTAAGTTGGAGAGTTAGTGCGTGCTAGCGAGCATTGAAAAACATCACCGGTTTCAAGAAACAAACATTGGGTAGCTCTAATCCACTAAAGTAATCGCGGCAATAGCCATTAAACTTGAAGAGAATGAGCTGCACAAGGTCAGACAAGTCCTAACCGAGCATGCCTTTTCCAAGCATGAAAATGTTTTGTCTGTTACTTTCAGCCTCGAGGCAATATCTTAAGCCCATCCGAATGTCAGCCTAAAATGTCAATCATTAGCTTTCCAGCTTGGTGAGCTTCTCTAACGCTGACTTTATTTTATTATTCACCCGTCATTGTTCTTCTTTGTCTTTTTTCATACAATCTTGTCTAACTTTGATTTCATTACAAAAGACAGGCTCTACGTGTCGCCTGTTCGCGCTGCGCCCTTAGCTCACGTCGCCGGCTCCCCTAGCGGACCATGCTCGGCGGCGTCCTGTTCCCTCGGACTCTGAGAACCAGGCGCTTGGTGGGGGTTGGCCCAAATGACCTCTTGTCCATCCGAATCCTCACAGATAAGCTAGGAAATTTCATTTCCAAGAGCCAGCTCATAGAGCCGGTTTGTTTATGAAGGACACAGCACTAATTTAGACTGAAGCTGAAGGCCTGGTAGTGAAATGCACGGCCTGCCACTTGTAAAGACACCCTTCAGATTTATAGAACCTTCTCAATTCTATCGTTTGGCATTGAGTTTCAAAAACACAGCGCAGTAGTTCTATTCAGCCGGAAGTCTACCCACAAGCTCTGTTTGATTCTACCGTGGCTTATTGGGTCTCCCTTAAGCCTGCTGTTTGTGATTATCAGCTCCAAAGCAGACACAACACACACTCTCTCACTCCCACAATCCACCTGTCGTTACCAGCTGGCACACACACCTGGCTCACCGAAATTGGCCGGTAAGGGCAAAAAAAAAATTGCCATAGCAACCATATGGTGTTGGCATGGTATTGGTGGGCATCGTCATGGTAACGACAGAATAGTCAAGTGGGCATTGCCCCAAGCTTGAAGGCTAGGTTGGAAATGGAATACAAGCACACAACAACTGTGCTGGACAGTCTTTTGATGCTTATGGTCATACCTTTAGACAGGGGTCAGCAACCCAAAATGTTGAAAGAGCCATATTGGACGCATAAAAAAAACAAAAAACAAATTTCTCTGCAGCTGCAAAAAAACAAAAGGCTTATATGAGCCTTATAATTAATGCAACATATCCTGTATGTATCTATATTAGCGATATTAGCCTACTATCTTTATGACTTAGTTGGCTGAAGCTCATCCTGTGGAGAATGAGGCACCACGTGACTACTCTGTTGTTTGATACCACCTCAAGTTCAACTTCATTACAATACTAATGAATTATAGTGCATTTTATTGCTTTGATAAGATTCAAGAAATGCAATAAAGAAATAAGAATGTTTGTCATTTCATATTGAGGATTTGAAAAAAAAAAAAATAGAATGTGCATAATCTGTCGCTTATCAGGGCAACAAAAGAGTGCAATAAAACGCATAATGCAATCATAAAAAAAAAAAAAAACCTTTCGAAAAGCTAAGTACATTCAAATTAATTGAATGTGAGTTTGATTTTGTGCAAATGTCATGAGTCGTGCATGGATAAAACGCAGCAGCATCCTCTTCTCGCTATTTTGATACCAAATCAACAAAGCCGTCCTTGGGCCTGAGCAACAAAACCAAAAATATCCTTTATTGTATTTCAAAATATATTTTAAATAAAAGAAATAATTTAGAAATGACATCATAAAACAACTGCTTTGTTACTAAAAAGTGCTTATCTAGGATTAACCGTTTTATGTGACTTCTGCGTTTAAATTTAGGCTCTCACGAGGCGTTGAGTTATATTGTGAAGCTGCCCCTTTAAAAGGTGTGGAACTTGCGCTAAACTCGGCCCCACATCCACCACAGGAACACAAGCAGAGAAGAAATCTAGCAAAGTAATTAAAATGTAAAATTTATTCTACAAATTTTTACAGCATTGGAAAATGCTCTGGAGTTTTGTGTCATTTTTATCCTCCTACAAAAACCATAATAAAAGAAAAATATATATCCCTCCTTCTTTTTTTTTTTTTTTTTTTTTGTTTTTTTTTTATTTGTAAACATTTTTAGAAAAGCGCCAGGGAGTCACTCGGCAGTGCTAAAGAGCTACATGCAGCTCCTTAGCTGTGGGTTGCCGACCCCAGGTTCTAGGACTTTTTGGAGTCGCATGCTCTATTAAGTTACAAAACTTGGCAAATCAGCTTGGGGTATGTTATCTGTTGCATGACATTTGATCAAATTCTTGATAAATAAAATAATTACACGATAAAACTAGAATGGTTGTGCGCGATTAAGTATCACACACATAGATACGTGAAACAATTTCCCTTATTGGCAGGGTTATTGGCACATGAGAATCGAAAACACAAAGAGTAAGACTGAGTCCAGATGGGGACCAAAATCCTGAATTGGTGTTGATGTCAATGTCATTGTGGCCTGAGGTAAATATCTTTTGACAAAAACAAATGCTGAATTATCAAAGTCAAAAGTGCAGAGTCACCTTTTTTGGGCATTTTCACATCCAAGGTAACCTACCTGTGAAATATAGTGGTCGTATCTAAACTCCTTCCCCTTATTCCTTGGTGGACAGACACACAAATAGACAAACTGTTTTAATTGTACATTTTTCTGTATTTGCCTTTTTGTCAGCCGCGAGCAAAGCGAGTGAGGTGATGTTATTATTTGACCTTCAGTAACTGCGGAAAAAGTAATTAGTTAGATTACTCCGTTATTAAAAAAGACGCAGTTTCGTAAAGGTGTTAGTCTCAATAGTGGGTATGAGTGAGCGTATGAATGGTTTTCTGGCCGAATTTCGGACTCCACAGCTGCCCACGCCTGGTGTAGTGCAACCAAAAACGAAAACTACTACTAAAAACGCACAGTGTAAAATACAAACTAAGGAGACTCAAAGTGACCAAACCGCACCATTTTTCTTCTAATTTTTTTGCAAGGCCTTTTGCAAAGTTTTTTTTTTTGGGGGCGTACCCTTAGCAGCAAAATAAAGGACAATCATGTCTGCGTCCTCTATGTAAGGCTGTTGTTATGTAAAATACATTTACATTAGATAGATAGATAGATAGATAGATAGATAGATAGATAGATAGATAGATAGATAGATAGATAGATAGATAGATAGATAGATAGATAGATAGATAGATAGATAGATAGATAGATAGATAGATAGATAGATAGATAGATAGATAGATAGATAGATAGATAGATAGATAGATAGATAGATAGATAGATAGATAGATAGATAGATACTTTATTCATCCCCTAAGGGAAATTCACATTTCCAGCAGCATCCCTGAGCTGAGAACAGTACAATAATAAAGCCAAAAGAATACAATATACAAATACCCAGTGTGACGTGCAAATGCCCACTGTAGCGTGTTATATAGAGTAACTAAATAGTGCTACACAGAATACATATTGCAGTAAGATTCGGTAATATCCAATGTAGGTGGTGTGGTTTAATGTGGGCCTTTACTCTGCCGGGTGGAGTTAAAGAGCCTCATGGCATGAGGAAGAAAAGATCTCTTCAGTCTGTCCGTAGTACAAGACAGTGACAGCAGTCTGTCGCTGAAACTGCTCTTCTGTCTGGAGATAATGCTGTGTAGTGGATGCGATGGATTGTCCATGATTGACCTCAGCTTTTTCAGTGCTCGTCTCTCAGCTACTGTTGTTAGGCTGTCCAGCTCTTTGCCCACAACAGAGCTCGCTTTCCTAGCCAGTTTATTGAGACGAGAGGCATCCTTCTTCTTGACGCTGCCTCCCCAACACGCTGCCGCATAGAAGAGGGCGCTTGCCACTACTGTCTCATAGTATATTTTCAGGAGCTTTTTGCAGATGTTGAAGGAGGCCAGCCTTCTGAGGAAGTAAAGTCGGCTTTGCCCTTTCCTACATAGAGCTTCTGTGTTGGCAGTCCAGTCCAGTTTGTTGTCCAGCTGCACACCCAGGTATTTGTAGGTCTGGACAAATTCTACACATTCTCCCTTGATGGTTACAGGAACCGGGTGAGTTCTGGTTCTCCTGAAGTCCACCACCATCTCTCTGGTCTTGGTGGTGTTCAGGTGCAGGTGGTTTGCGTCGCTCCATCGGACAAAGTCCTGAATCAATTTCCTGTACTCCTCCTCCTGCCCGTTTCTGATACATCCCACGATCGCAGTGTCGTCGGCAAACTTTTGCACATGGCAGGACTCAGAGTTGTACTTAAAGTCCGATGTATATAGAGTGAATAGGAACGGAGAGAGAACGGTCCCCTGCGGAGATCCTGTGCTGCTAACCACAGTGTCCGATGTACAGCCCCCCTGTTTCACATACTGGGGTCTGCCTGTCAGGTAGTCAGTAATCCATTCTACAAGGTGTGAGCTAACTCCCATCTCTGTCAGTTTCCTACTCAGTAGCAGAGGCTGTATGGTATTGAAGGCACTGGAGAAGTCCAAAAATGTAATCCTCACAGCCCCCTTCGCCCTATCCAGGTGAGAGAGGGATCGGTGTAACATGTATACTATAGCATCCTCCACTCCCACCTTCTCCTGGTAAGCAAATTGCAGTGGGTCGATGGTGTGATGGACCTGTAGCCTCAGGTGGTGCAGCAGCATCCGCTCCATGGTCTTCATCACATGTGATGTCAGGGCGACCGGCCTGAAGTCGTTGAGTTCCTCAGGTCTTGATTTCTTTGGGACTGGGATGATGCAGGATGTTTTCCACAGCTGAGGGACCCTCCCCTGTTCAAGGCTCAGGTTGAAGATGCGCTGTAGAGGGTCTCCGAGCTCAGACGCACAGGCTTTCAGCAGTCGGGGGGATACTCCATCCGGACCAGCTGCCTTGCTGGTTCGTAGCCTTCTCAGCTCTCCACACACCTGGGCTGAAGTTATTTTTAGTGGGGGGATGTCTTCCATGCTAGTGTCCAGAGGGGGAGGGGGAAGGACAGCTGCATTACTCAGGGGTGAGGATGAGGCGGAGTGGTCAAACCTGTTGAAAAAGTTGTTCAACTGGTTGACTCGCCCCACATCTATATCCACAGCCACACCCTGCTTGGTGCTGCAGCCAGTAATTGTTTTCATCCCTTCCCACACCTCCTTCATGTTGTTGTTCTGCAGCTTTTTCTCCAACTTCCTCCTGTACTGCTCCTTCCCTTTCCGGAGCTGGACTTTGAGCTCCTTCTGTACTCGTTTTAGCTCCTGATGATCACCATTTTTAAAGGCCCTCTTCTTTTGGTTCAGAAGGCACTTGATGTCGCTCGTGATCCAGGGCTTGTTGTTGGCATAGCAGCGTACAGTCTTTATAGGAACAACATTGTCCATGCAGAACTTAATGTAGTCAGTAGTGCAGTTTGCCATCTCCTCAATGTCCCCACTGCTGGACCCTAGCAGGACATCCCAGTCCGTACATCCAAAGCAGTCTCTCAGAGCCTGCTCTGCCTCGGTGGACCGTTTTCTAAAAGAGCGTGTGGTTGTTGGTAGCCTCCTCACTTTTGGTTTGTACTGTGGTTTAAGCAGAATGAGGTTGTGGTCTCCTTTTCCAAGGGCAGGCAGTGGTTTAGCGCTGTAAGCATTTTTGATATTCGCATACAGAAGGTCAATAGTCCTATTTCCCCTGGTCTTGCAGTTCACATACTGGACGAAAGAGGGCAGTGTCTTATCAAGAGTCACGTGGTTGAAGTCCCCAGAGATTAACATTGCAGCCTCCGGGTGTTTTGTTTGAAGTTTTGCCACCGCGGAGTGGATGACGTCACACGCTACTTCCGCATCAGCGCGCGGTGGGATGTAAACAGTGACAGCAATGGTGTGTCCGAACTCTCTGGGCATGTAGTAGGGACGAAGACTTGATGCTAGGTCCTTAGCTTGGCCCTTTGGCCTGTTGCCAAGTCCTTAGCTTGGCCTTTAGCAAGGCTTTGATGCTAGGTTCTTAGATTGGCATTAGCTTGGCCTTTTGATTTTTGCATTCCGGAGATGGAATAAGAGCTTGCTCTGTCCACTCCACGCATCGGCCTGGTATTGCAGTACCTCCGGGAACGGTGCATTCGCAATGATCGCAACAAGGCTTTAGGGCTAGGACCTTAGCTTAGCCTTTTGGTTGAGAGTAAGTGTCCCGGCTCCTAGGCTTTGTAGCGTATAATGAACTGACCGATAACGGATAATGGATAATGAATAACGAAGATAGATCAATAACCCTTAAAAAACCCCTACAGCCAAAAGTTCGACATCATTACTTGCCCTACAAGTATTTAGAAATCGCAGCATTGTGATTTATTTGTTTTGTTGGGTTTTTTTTTTTTTGCTCATATTTTGATCAGTATCCCTTTTTTAATGAATGAATGGGGTTTTTACCACTAGGCGGTGCTAAATAATACACACAGTCCCTATAAAGAAAGAATTACTTTACACTTTTCATTATTGTGCTAGGAAGCTGAAGCATCCAGACAAAACACATGCAAGCAAAACACCTTCACAATTAAAGTGACATTTACTCACAACCTTCTTTAGCTTACATATAACTTAAAGCAGGGTGTCCAAACTTTTTAAAAAGCAGGCGATGTTTGGTAAGCTGCAAATGTGACATAGCTTACTCTTCAGCCTGGCATTCTGTGATAAATTCACCCTCCTCGAAAAGTTTGCATTGCTTGGCGATTAGCATCAAGACCTCATAGCTCGCCTTTGTAGCATTTTCATTTGACTCGCAGGGTCTCGTGATAAAGCGCTGCAGTGCCGTTAAATCAGCCTTCATTTGCTTTACCTTTTCACAGCGTTCGTTTCTAGTTAGCTTTCTGTAGTCAGCAAGTTTTGTCTGGCAGTGCCTCTTGATATTAAATTATTTGAAAACAGACACAGTCTCTTGGCAAATTAGGCAGACGCAGTTAATTCGGATTTCTGTGAAAAAAAACACTCCAATTTCTACTAGTCCTAGAAGTGACTGCCCTCACAGTCAACTTTCCTTTTTTTATTTACAGTTTCCACATCGGAAATGAAGTGGGCTAAAATTCTCACAGAAAGGGCAAGGTGGCTAAAGAGCTACTGCTAAAATCTGGTGAAATGGAGGTCTTTTTGTTTGAATTAATTTTGTATTGCGGTCAACATATTATTCATTTTATGACAGAGGCCGCGGGCCAGTAAAAACTTGATTACAGGCCATAAATGGCCCCCGGGACAGACTTTGGACAAGATTAGTGTAAGCCAAACATTTTTTAAAGCAACATTTCTACCATTGATTGAATTTGTGTCCTAATACAAAGATGGTTCATCCGGTTCTCGTTCCATACCATACATCGTTCGTGTCAGACGTTGGCTTGAAAGGAACAGAGTTTCCTTTCATTTCAACGTTTGCACGCTGGCTTTTTGTGCACGCTTTGACTGAAACACAACCAAGCATGCTTTTGGCTAAGCATCACGACTAGTGTGGAGAAAACTGGCTTTCAGAGACTGGACTAATCCTCGACTTGTCCCAATGGTTGACAATTCTTGTTTAGGAATAGCATGGATGAATTGTCCAGGACAGTAAAATATCTAATTAAAAAAAAAACACATGTAGCTCGTGGGAAATGCTTTTAATGCCACATATTCCTGTTATTTATCTCAGTTGATAGTTGTTGGACAGGTTTCCGACATTTGTCTGCGGAACCAAATTATTGTTAAATGACGAACTGAAAAACTGGCTTCTTGGTGAAAGTTTGTGGCATGTGCAAATACATTTTTGTGTGCACGTTTGTTTACACACTCCCACGGCAGGTTGCATACCTGAGAGTGGAGCATGTGTCAGATGGCGGAAACAAACTTAACTCTCCTCACATTTCGCTCTAAAATAAACACATTTTTGCGTTGCGGTTCTGTGTAACAGGAGTGGACTTTAACACATCTTTTGGACAGAAACTATTAAACATCTGGTACACATGAACATTTTCTCCATTCCCTAATGATTTACTCAACCGCACTTGACAAATACTGAGAAAATAAGAGTAAGGTGAAAGGGTCTGTTAACTCAGAGTTGAGGCTTATCTTTAAATCTACCAAAGAATTTTCCCTACCTCTGTCGTCCACCTATTTTTTTAAGAACATTTGTATTAAACAGAGGTGGGTAGAATAGCCAAAAAATTACTCAAATAAAGGTACTGTTACTTCTGAATAATATTACTCAAGTAGAGGTAAAAGTAGTCATCCCAATACTTACTTGAGTAAAGGTAAAAAAGTACTTGGTGAAAAAAATTACTCAAGTACTCAGTAGCTTAAGCAACGTCGTATTTATTTATTTTAAAAAAAAACAACCAATCAGATCAAATTTTTAAAGTCCATCCAAAAAACAAATAATACATTGAATTTAAAAGCAGACTATAATAATCAACTTAAATTCAAGTGCTATAATAAACAATAAAATAAAAATAGCATAAATCAAATAAATAAACTAAGCACAAGTAGCACCAAGCAGCACATGTGAAGCCCCAATACTTATCTTAACAGCTCTGCAAGCAGGACAAGAAGCTAGCCAATGAACTCGAACAAAGGAAACATTGCACATCGCAGCGGGTGTTTTGCACGCTTTTTAAGAAGAACCTGCTTTTGATGTGAGCCCAGTGGTGCTACTCCTCTTCAGTGTTTTCATAGTCGGAATTGCTAAGCGACATTTTCGATCTGTTTTATTCTGAACAAAATTTCCTCGGCTGAAGTAGAATATGGTCACGTGACAAGGCTGCTACGTTTGATGGGTTAATCATGGTAGCGCCTGCTGGAGGTCTCCGTCATAATAAAGACAGACATGTACTTACTTATAGGAGATTTATTAAGTAACGAAGTAACGACTTCAATGTTGCCTAATGTAGCTGGGTAAGAGTATGTTTTTTTCTTCACAAATTCACTCAAGTAAAATTAAAAGTATTGAGATTTAAATATACTCCTAGAAGTACAAAATATCCCCAAACTTACTCAAGTAAATATAAAGGAGTAAATGTACTCCGTTACCACCCACCTCTAGCATAATGTCTAGAATTGCAGTCAGAGCAGCAATACAGGGAGTGCAGAATTATTAGGCAAGTTGTATTTTTGAGGATTAATTTTATTATTGAACAACAACCATGTTCTTAATGAACCCAAAAGTCTCATTAATATCAAAGCTGAATATTTTGGAAGTTGGAGTGGGGCTTTTTTAGTTTTAGCTATTTTAGGAGGATATCTGTGTGTGCAGGTGACTATTACTGTGCATAATTATTAGGCAACTTAACAAAAAACAAATGTATACCCATTTCAATTATTTGTTTTCATCAGGGAAACCAATATAACAGCTCAACATTCACAAATATACATTTCTGACATTCAAAAACAAAACAAAAACAAATCAGTGACCAATATAGCCACCTTTCTTTGCAAGGACACTCAAAAGCCTGCCATCCATGGATTCTGTCAGTGCTTTGATCTGTTCACGATCAACATTGCGTGCAGCAGCAACCACAGCCTCCCAGACACTGTTCAGAGAGGTGTACTGTTTTCCCTCCTTGTAAATCTCACATTTGATGAGGGACCACAGGTTCTCTATGGGGTTCAGATCAGGTGAACAAGGAGGCCATGTCATTAGTTTTTCTTCTTTTAGACCCTTTCTTGCCAGCCACGCTGTGGAGTACTTGGATGCGTGCGATGGAGCGTTGTCCTGCATGAAAATCATGTTTTTCTTGAAGGATGCGGACTTCTTCCTGTACCACTGCTTGAAGAAGGTGTCTTCCAGAAACTGGCAGTAGGACTGGGAGTTGAGCTTGAGTCCATCCTCAACCCGAAAAGGCCCCACAAGCTCATCTTTGATGATACCAGCCCATACTAGTACCCCACCTCCACCTTGCTGGCGTCTGAGGCGGACTGGAGCTCTCTGCCCTTTACCGATCCAGCCACGGGCCCATCCATCTGGCCCATCAAGACTCACTCTCATTTCATCAGTCCATAAAACCTTAGAAAAATCCGTCTTGAGATTTTTCTTGGCCCAGTCTTGACATTTGAGCTTGTGTGTCTTGTTCAGTGGTGGTCGTTTTTCAGCCTTTCTTACCTTGGCCATGTCTTTGAGTATTGCACACATTGTGCTTTTGGGCACTCCAGTGATGTTGCAGCTCTGAAATATGGCAAAACTGGTGGCAAGTGGCATCTTGGCAGTTGTACGCTTGACTTTTCTCAGTTCACGGGCAGTTATTTTGCGCCTTGGTTTTTCTACACGCTTCTTGCGACCCTGTTGACTATTTTGAATGTAACGCTTGATTGTTCGATGATCACGCTTCAGAAGCTTGGCAATTTTAAGAGTGCTGCATCCCTCTGCAAGATATCTCACTATTTTTGACTTTTCAGAGCCTGTCAAGTCCCTCTTCTGACCCATTTTGCCAAAGGAAAGGAAGTTGCCTAATAATTATGCACACCTGATATAGGGTGTTGATGTCATTAGACCACACCCCTTCTCATTACAGAGATGCACATCACCTGATATGCTTAATTGGTAGTAGGCTTTCGAGCCTATACAGCTTGGAGTAAGACAACATGCATAAAGAGGATGATGTGGTCAAAATACTCATTTGCCTAATAATTCTGCACTCCCTGTAATTATATCATTTTTAAAACTCTCTTTTCATTATTAAAGGACAGGATAGGCATGATCAAAAAACCCTAGATAAATAACAAAAAAGTAAAACAATAAAAAATGTGATGAGCACAGCATCTGAAATACTAGACTGCCTTGAAATGGTTCAGTCCATTTGATTTCTAGAACCGCTCTCGCCCCCTTTTCCGCTCGCTTTTCGCTTAGCTAGTGTAATTTGCGGCATTGTGGCGAAGTCTGTGGATGTTCCATCGTATTGCAGTGAGAGTATGTTATTATGGAAGCCCATTAGTGCCGTATTTCAATAAAAAAAAGAACATTGAATAAATTAAAAAATGGCCTTAAAATAAACATTACATTAATAAAAGCAGCCTTAAAACTAAAATTCAATTGACAGAAGCAGCCTTTTAAAACAAAAGGCTCGGTCTTGAAAGTTAATTGGTCGAGCTCGGCTGCTGCCTGGTGGCTTACCACGTGTTGTGAGTCATAATTGTATTCATATTTAGTTTAGTTTATTTTGCCTTATAAGTTAAGGTAAGACAATTAAAAGGATTTTCTATGCTACAGTTTAAAAATCCCTTTCTTGCTCGACCAAAAACGATAGATAAAATGTAAGTTCATTTATTTGGAAATCTGACTTTGCTACACCAGACACAAACCTTACTGCGTGTCACTGACCTAATCCACACCTTAACTTCTAGCTAAAATTGTTTTTTTTCCCTTTCCAGCAAGCTAAAATCAGAGTTTCTTTGCTAAAGAGTTTTGTGGTAATCTGCAAACTTTGTGAACATTTCGCTTACACAAAATCAAGCTAGTCTTTGTATTTCTTGGAAAGACTTGGCATTGAAGAGCAAGCTGGCTCCTCAAGGTTTAAGCGAATAATGCTAACTGCTTGTGCAATTGTGTGAATCACTACAAAGAGAAAACGGTCAATGGCAACCGCAAACGGATGTACAACTTGTGTCTTTAGCTATTGGAATTATGCTGAGGGATATATATTTTCCTATAAAGTACAATAAAAAAATTTTTAATTTTCACTTGTTAGTAGTAGTAGTGTCTGTACTAGAGCTGAAAACAGGATGGAGAGATTATTCTTAATAGGTTACAGGCGAGTGAATTGTGTTAGTCTTTAAACTTCTATAATTATAACTATAAAATTACAGTTGTCGAATGTAACAAATTAAAATTACTTAAGTTCTGTACTTCTGTATTTTTGCATGTGCACCCTGTATTTATCTAATCCAAGTATATCTAAACTCCTATCCTAACTTCTTTTTAAAGTAACGGAAATAATTAATTTCCCTGGTGATTAGTTACTTTTATTAAAGAGTAATTCAGTTACCAACTCAGTTACGAGTGGCGGGAGTTTTTGTGTTGCTCACGTCGTCGCGACTACGAGATCGATTCAGATTCCTACTATAGCAGAATTCTGGACTGAGATTTTTTTTTTCTCGAACGGTTGAAAAGTTTCAGGTAAGTATCTCGGACGATTGGCGCACAATTATTTTACAGTCGCGCTGCTGCCGATCGCTGGTGAAGGGCAACCCCTCCCACGGCTGCTGAGACGCTGTTCGGCTTCCGACTTCTCACAAGTGAGTATGGGTTGTTGTAAAGGTTGCTCCCGCTTCCATAAGTAGCCCTTCTAAAGGGATATGTCCGTGAGCTAGAGCAGTTTAAAAGGAAAATGTTAGGTGCCGCGGACACCACTGCTATGGGTTGTAGTGAACCTGCTAGTCCGGTTAGCACTAGCCCTAAACGGTATGCTAATCGCGGTGAGCCAATTCAGACACATAATAAGTTCAGCCCCCTAGCTAGTCCCACTCCACCCCGGTCTACTGGCTCCTGCACCCTAGTTATAGGTGACTCCATCACCGTAACATAAAGCTTAGCACCCCAGCCACGGTTATGTGTATTTCTGGGGCCAAAGCACCCGACATTGAGGCTAATTTGAGGGAGCTGACATGCAAATCTAGACACCAGGACAGGGCTATCTACACTGATATAGTCATTCACGTCGGCTCTAATGATACTAAAATGAGGCAATCTGATATTACAAAGAAAAATATTGCTAGGACCTGTAATCTCAACAGCAAGATGAGTCGGCATCGAGTAATTGTCTCTGGCCCCTTGCCTGCGAGAGACAATGATGAGAGGTTTAGCAGACTAGTCTCGCTAAACCGGTGGCAGGCAAGTTTCTGTAGTCAGAGGGGATTTAGGTATGTGGATAACTGGCCTGCTTTCTGGGGCCGACCTGACCTGCTGAGGAGAGACGGCCTTTACCCTAACTGGGAAGGTGCTCTCACTCTTTCTAAAAATATAAATTACTGTTTAAGCCTCCCCTGACAGAGTACACTAGTGCAGGCCAGGTCACAGGTGATTAGTGAACCTGTAACCACGAGTGTGGAGTTTGTAACGCTAGAGCTAACTAGCGCTATGCTAGATTCATGCAATTCACATAGTTTTTGTAGTTTAGAGTGTTCCATTGCCTGTACCACACACCCTGATCTGTACTCTTCTACAGCAACTTCTTCTGTGCTTCTTACCTCTGATTCTCCCTTGTTCGGTGAGGAGGGAGAAGAAATAACAATATTTTCTACCACTAGTCATCCTGCTACTCCACCTGTCAACAATATTCCTGTGGTATGGAATTTGGGCCGCATCTGCGGTCATGCAAGGCACAAGACTACTGTACTGACAGTATAATCCTGTGGAGGTTACCACTAAGGTTGCCATTAAGGTTCAATACTCGGAGAAAGGCTCACCTCAGTCCACAGTGCTGAAGTTTGGCCTTCTAAATATTAGATCACTAGCCTCCAAAGCTTTACTTGTCAATGACCTTATTAATGAACAAAATCTTAACCTTATTGGCCTTTGAGAGACCTGGTTAAAACCAACTGAGTGTAGTGTTAAATAAGGCTTCTCCCTTGGCACGGCCATGCAAAAAAGGTGGAGGCGTTGCTCTTAAATCGGAAGGTAATTTGAAATTTACTCCTGGTACCCCTACTGTTTTTAAAACGTTTGAAGCACTTGTTATGAGGTCCTTAATGTCAACACCAATTTATGTAGTTGTTGTGTATCGCCCACTTGGACCATACTCAAATTTTTTGGATGAATTTTCGGACTTAGTAACTTATGCGGACAATGTTGTAATTATTGGTGATTTTAATGTTCACATAAACTCCCCATCAAATTCACTTGCAACTGCTTTTAAGTCACTGATTGATACACTTGGTTTCAATCAAATAGTTTATGTGCCCACTCATAAAGACGGGAACACTCTAGATCTTGCTCTGACCCGTGGCGTAGTAGCCTCAAATGTTACAGTGTTACCGTATCCTAATGCCATCTCTGATCACTATCTTGTTAAGTGTGAGGTGCTGTTTAATGTTTACTGTGATAAGGAAAATGTAGGCTTTAGCAGTCGCAATATCCACCCTACAACGGTGTAGCGTCCCTCTTTCATGCACGACACAAGGTTTCACAATCTCTGGGTTTATTGCCTGCATTCAATAAACAAAACAATACAAAAGTCAGGGGCCTCTGTTCACGACTGCAATTATCTTCAACGCTTACAAACTCACTTCAGCTACGGCAAGCAGACAACATGCGAGCACATTAATAATGAAACTTCGATAATAACAATGAACATAACTTTCACACGTACCTGCATTCAATAAACAAAACAATACAAAAGTCAGGGGCCTCTGTTCACGACTGCAATTATCTAAAATATTAAAGATACAAAAGAACGGGTCATCACTCAACAGGCCGCACCTCGTGGCGTGTTTGCATCAAAACACGTTGCATCTTCATTTCAAGCTGTATTGCTTAACTTCTTATTTAGTGCTTTTTTAATATACATCATTTAGAACAACTTATATATATTTATATACAAAAATAATTTCGAAAGCAGCTCAAATGTCTAGCAAAATATGCATTTTTTTTTATCCAACTGAGATTGGGCACATCTTACCTTCAACGCTTACAAACTCACTTAAGCTACGGCAAGCGCTGAAGCCCATAAAGTGCCCAACGAAAAAAACAGTCGCAGACGCCCATGACTTAACAACTGAATGAGGTACCAGAATATTAACAGTAATACAACAAAAACACAGATTTTGTGAGAATTCAAAAAAACATTCAAAACAATCAAATTTCAACTCTGTTACACCCACCCCCACCGAATTCTGGACAAAATCTGACACTTGGTTATAAAATCAAAATCAATATCTAACAGTAGTCATTGGGTCACACATATTAGGACCGACTTGAGAAGTATCCTTTAAGGATGCAGTGGACAGAGAAAATTCTCTGAACCAGCCACCGGCTATAGAATGCCTTACACATTCCACATTCACCCAAGACATATATAAGACATAAATGAGCACAAAACATTCTCTCCAAAACCAAGTTATTTCAGAAGAATTTTAAAGGGAAAAAATGTCATGCCCCAAGAGCTCGAACTACTGTGTTACGCATAGTCTAAACATTACACTGTAGGTGTCTGGTGACATCTTGTCTAGCCATAGTGTGAAGAAGCCTGTTGACTGGTCGTATAACACGACCCAGGCGTGTAGTGCGGTGTGGTGCAGACTCTGGTTGATCAGTGTGGCTAACGTTACCTCCAGAGACAGCAGCCACTACAGATTGAACATGATCATGCTCACTAAGAGTCGAAATGTCATCCCTAACAGCAGTGTCGTGAGTATGAGTGGTCAAGGAATGACCAGAGTGATCAGAACTTTCAGAGTTCAGCCCATGCACCCACTCTCTGGTTCTCTCCCCAGACGCAGGCGTGAGATCTGTGTAGTTGTCAGGGCCTGAGATGCTTACAAGACTCTGCGCATCATCTGCCGCACATCCAGACCGGTTTAGCTGAGCAGGCACTCGAGCATGAGATTCTTCGGAGACAGTGGGACTGGTCATTGAAGAACAAACAGAGGCAGATGATTGTGCAGAGGACAAAGACAAATCAGACTGGATAGAGGGCTGGTCTTGAACTGGGAGAAAGTTAACCAACATCAGCAGGTTACGGTGAACAACCTTCTCATTCCCTGTGATGGTGTCTTGAATTTTGAATGTGTGTGTTTGAGGGTTCATCTCAATAACAGTGTAGATGGTAGACTCCCACCTATCAGCCAATTTTCGCTTGCCCCTCTCATTTTTGTTCGCCACAAGGACTCTATCTCCAACTCCAATTGACGGCCCTTTTGCTGCCCTGTTATAGAGTCGAGTCTGTCTGCCCTGTTCCTTTTTTGCATGTTCCTGAGCAATTGACATAGCCTCCCTCAGGTCTTCAGACAGTTTTGCAACATATCTGCCGTAGGTGGTAATGTCAGGGTCAGACAAAATGTTCCCAAACAGAGTGTCGACTGGGAGGCGAGGAACTCTCCCAAACATCAAGTCTAATGGTGCATATCCAGTAGTTTCATGAGCAGTGCAATTGTACATGAATGTGAGTGTTTGTAAACGTCTTGGCCAGTCCTGCTTTGATTCAGGGGGCAGAGCTCTGATCATATTGCCCAAAGTACTATTAAAACGCTCAACACTTCCATTTCCCTTTGGATGGTACAGGGTAGTATGTGACTTACGCACCCCAGATAATTGTAAAAGTTCTGCGACCAAATTGCTCTCAAAGCTTGGGCCTTGATCACTGTGGATCCTCTCCGGAAAGCCATAAACACAAAGATACTTTTCCCATAGAACTTTAGCTACTTGCCTGGCTGACTGGTCTCTACATGGAAAAGATTGTGCCAATCTGGTGAAATGGTCTGTTATCACTAATACGTCAACAGATTTGTTGTGTGAATCTTCAGCGGACCAGAAATCAATACAAACAAGTTGCAATGGGCGGGAAGTGGCAATGCTTTCCAGAGGGGCCCTCCCTGCAGGCTCAGTGACTTTGCTGACTATGCAACGCTGACATTGACGAACATGCATCCTCACATCTCTGTCCATATGCAACCAAAAGAATCTCTGTCTGGCGATGCTCAGGGTTCTTGACTGGCCTTGATGGCCCGCACTGTCATGCACCCCTTTTAAAACTTCGGCCTTCAGGCAATCAGGGACCACTAACTGATGGCGTTTTGCATTTGAAATCTGATTACGGGATACTCTGTACAAAACATCATCACTCAAAACAAACTTCTCCCAGTGCTTCAGGAGGCCCAGAACTTGACTTGTCTCGTGTGCCCTTTCACGTCTAGACGGTCTTCGAGACCGTTCCACATAAAACCGAAGATGAGACAAAACTCTGTCCCTGGACTGAGCCTCTCGCAGGTCATCCATAGAGAAGGCAGGCAGACTGGGTAGTGTATCTGGAATAAGGTGGGGCATGTGGCTTATCAGTTGAGCTGCACGAGTTCTCGCACCGGAGGCCCATTCAGTGTGTGACTGGACAACAGCAGCAACTTCTTGATTGGATACAGTCTGGGCCGACACGAGTAATGACTGGACATTTGTAGCTATAGAATGGGACAGCTTCTCTGCCATGACAGGCTGATCTGTAGAGTCTCTGAGAGTCTGTTGGACGGCTGTATCAGACAAAACCGCAGCTTCCGCAGTGAGATCATGAAGCGGTTCACTGACTAGTCTGTGGTCAACATTCTGACAAAAAGGGACACGGCTGAGAGCGTCAGCAACCGTGTTTTTGGGACCAGGCACATATTTGATTTCAAAATTGTAACTGGCCAGCTTTGACACCCATCTTTGCTCACAACAGTCCAATTTGGGTTTAGTCATAATGTGTGTAAGTGGATTATTGTCAGTCCAGACGGTAAACTCATGGCCTTTCAACCAATGGCTAAACTTCTCACACACAGCCCACTTCAGTGCAAGAAATTCCAAACGGTGAGCTGGGTAGTTCTTCTGTGACCGGGTCAAAGACTTGCTAGCGAACGCAATTGGCCTAGCCACTGTGTCACCTTCACGTACCTGGGACAAAACGGCTCCAAGGCCATCCAGTGAGGTGTCAGTCGACAGCAAAAATGGACGACTAAAGTCTGGATGAGCCAAAACCACAGAATGGATAAGGGCCTTTTTGAGGTCTGTAAATGCCTGGTCGTGGTCAGCAGTCCAGTCACCTGATTTCAGTTTGCGGCCCACTACAGTGCATTTGGGCTTTCTGCCTTTCTTCTGTTTCTGGCCAGCCAGCAGATAAAACAAGGGCTATGCGAGTGTTGAATACCCCGGAATGAAGTGTTGATAAAAATTTAACATGCCCAAGAAAGACCGTACACGTTTCTCAGAAGGTGTCGCTCCATCCGACTCCATCAAGTCCGCCACAGTCATTTTGCTTATACTTTCAACTTTTTCTGGATCGGTAGACACTCCAAGTTCATCAATAATGTGGCCCAAGAATTTTACAGATTTCCTTAAAAAGTGACATTTCCTGGGGGCCAGTTTCAGATTGTGGGCACGGAGTCTGCTGAACACCATTTCAAGACGTCTGAGTGCAGAACTTTCATCAGGGGCAAAAACTAAAATGTCGTCCAAGTAGCATAGCAGACTTAAATAGTTTTGGTCCCCGAAAATGGAAGTCATCATCCTCATGAAACTCCCTGGGCTATTACAGAGCCCCTGTGGTAACCTGTTGTACTCATAAAGCCCCATAGGCGTAGTGAACGCTGAGTACTTCCTATCATCTTCGTGTAAAGGCATGTTGTAAAACCCAGACGTCAAGTCCATTGTACTGAAGAAGGAGTTGCCACCAAGTGCTGCTAAGCAATCAGCCTGATGTGGCAGAGGATGAGCGTCTTTCAGAGTCCTCTTGTTCAACCACCTAAAGTCAGTGCACACACGCATATCACCATTCTTCTTCCAGATGAGAACTAAAGGTGAAGCATATTCACTTGTCGACTTTCGAATGATCTCTTTTTCTTCCATTTCATTCAAGACTTGGCGTAATTTTTGATACTGACTCGGTGGCACACGTCTGAAAGGGAGTCTGAACGGCTTTTGGTCAACCAGATGGATTCTGTGAACAAAGTCCTTCGCCTTTCCGCAGTCAAGGTGATTACGCGAGAAGATGTCTTGGTAGTGAATGATCAGCTCTGACAACTTGTCTTTACACTCAGACGATGCATCACAACAGCCAACATCTAATTCACCCAGGCCAATAGACTGTAGCTTCTCCTCAGCATTACTTACGTCAGAGCAGACAGGAGGCAATTGCACAACAGAAGTACTCTGATGGCCACTGACCAGGTCTAGATCCTCCAAAGCAACACAAGGCACCAAGTCAGCCAGCTTTGCATTGCGTCTCAAAAACAGCGGATATTCTGTGACATTCATGACCTTCAGTGGAACCCATCCATCTGCCCACAGAGGTGTGACGATTCTGGCGACCATTAAACCCTTGGGGGCAGATCGTGCCGACATAGGTTCTGTCATCGCTGCGCTCCCAGGAGATACTCGTGCAGTTTTTGACAGCTTCCCCCACAAGAGGTACTCACGGCCAGGCTCAAGACATGTGGCTGAATTGCAGAGCACTGTGCCTATCTTCTCGGGCATTTCACCACCACTCCATCTATGCAAGCCAGCTAGCATTGAAAGAAATTGCTCCGTTTCAGCATTAGTGGATGATGGAGCAGAGATTGCTGTCCAGTACGCACTAAACTTCTTTGACTCATGCAATATGTTTCTGTTAACATTAGTTCCAATGATTAGGTCATCAGGTTGCCCCTCAACAACAATTGTTGGCACAATCATTTTACAGTTATTGATTTCCATATGGATGTTGAAAGCTGACTTTGGGCACACTCGTCGACCCCCAACACCAATGAGTGTCACGTTGGTGGAAAATTCGTCTTCTGTACGTACTGCTCCAACAGAGAGCATCTTACGCAGAGCAGTCTCACTCACGGTACAGGCCATGGAGCCACTATCCAACATCCCCCCCAAAGTCATACTGCTCCCCACTCTAACTGGTACATAAAACAAACTATCGCTGCCCCCTACAGTATGTGTGTTTTGATAAACAATATTAGGTAACTGAGATTGTGTGAACGTGTCAGAATTAAAAACTGAATTGAAATTGAGATCAAATGGGTGGGAGAACTCATTTTGACCTGTACGGCCTCCCTCTGAATACAGGTCAGCTAGTTTCCCGAAACTGAACTGATTTGGGGAGAAACTTTGTCGGGGCAATGCTGCTTAGAGTGACCAGGGGCTAGGCACTTGAAACACAGATTATTCAATTTGCAATGATATAAAGTGGAGTGATCAGCGCCACCACACACCTTACATGGAGGGGAGTTGAAAGGACTTAAGCGCCTCTGAATACGCTCAGGATTGCGTGGCTCCACTCTAGACAAAACTCTCTCTAGCATGCTCATCATTCGGCCAAGGACATCACTGTCATCTTTCTGAGCAGGCTGTGGGACATGCTGTGGTGGGACATGCTGTGGTGGGACACGGACAGGCGGTGAGACATGCTGTGGGCGCTGGGCATGCTGTCGAACACACGAAAAATCTGTATATGGATCGGGGTTAACATGGTGGGGACAAATGGACTGGAGACCCGTCTCTATAGAGCCAGAGTAGGAACAACAAGAAGATTCACTGTCAAGCACTGCAGTCGGGTAATTCTTCAGTGGAGGGACACTGCAAGACCTAGTTGACGCCCCTGATTCCCTTTGATACTCATCTATCCTGAGTTGAACGTCCTTAGAGGTCCACTCATTAACAGGCTTGCATCTGAAAATGTTCGATAGCTGTGGATCAGGACAGTACTTTGCAAACATTTGTGCCACTTCCCCGCCAAGGTTTTCCATTTTTCTGCCCAAGCGACGCAAACCCTCATCAGCAGTGTCTGCTGCTTTGTTTAGTCTGATCCAGTAGTCAACTGGATTTTCCTTTGGTGTGGGTAGCGTGGTGTAAAAATCTTGCAACGGGAGAGTTGACGAGGAATGACTAAAGTATCGTATTAGAATGTCATAAATGATATCTGGGTCTTGCCTCACATCAAGTGCCTCATCACTCCTGAGAGCTACTCTGACAACGTCTCTTGCCCTCCCTAAAAGCCTGCTTAGTATCTCATCTGCTTTTTCAGCTGTTGTATAAGACTGTTTCCGAAGCTGGGCTTTAGTCATGGTGATCCATTCTTGAATTGAACACTTGTCAGAACCATTTCCCCTGAAAGTCACAATTTCACGTTCAGTCTTGACATGGACAATTACCGGTGTAGTGTTTTCCTGTGTTGTGTTATGTGGTCTAGGGTCGTCTTTAGTCATAACAGTCGCTGCTTTTCCAGTCATTGGTGTGTCATGTGCATGTGTGCGATCAATGAAACCAGAAGAGAGCAGACTAGCCAATACTGAGTTGCCTATCTGCTCTCCAATTCGGCCTACCATGTCAGTCAGGTGTTGCAGGGCAATATTATCACTCATTGGGGTTGAAGTCTGTGCACTCTCCGTCAAGAACTGTTCACTTGGAGACCAGTTTGGGCTCATACCACGCCCCCTGTCCCTCCCATCACTAACATGTTCTTGGAGACCACCTACACCTTCACTTCCATACCCACTAGTAAGTGTGTTTGCATTCAAACCATTAAAATGAACACCCCTGCCAATAGAAAAGCCCTGAAAATCGCCATTTTGACTACTATATCCTTCAGCCATTATACTTTCAGTAATACAAAGAATTGAAATTAAAAAAAGGGAAAAAATAAAAACCAGAAATGAACTAATAATTTACGTATTGATAGCAAATGCACAGTGGCACAAATACATAAAACGAAATCAAAGCGCCAATGCAGTGCAACAGTACCCTCTAGTGGACACAAGAAGAATATGCAGCAACGCCGGGATCTGCTCAGAGGCTGATCAAAATGATCCAGTTGTGTAGTCACGGCACCAGTGTAGCGTCCCTCTTTCATGCACGACACAAGGTTTCACAATCTCTGGGTTTATTGCCTGCATTCAATAAACAAAACAATACAAAAGTCAGGGGCCTCTGTTCACGACTGCAATTATCTTCAACGCTTACAAACTCACTTCAGCTACGGCAAGCAGACAACATGCGAGCACATTAATAATGAAACTTCGATAATAACAATGAACATAACTTTCACACGTACCTGCATTCAATAAACAAAACAATACAAAAGTCAGGGGCCTCTGTTCTCGACTGCAATTATCTAAAATATTAAAGATACAAAAGAACGGGTCATCACTCAACAGGCCGCACCTCGTGGCGTGTTTGCATCAAAACACGTTGCATCTTCATTTCAAGCTGTATTGCTTAACTTCTTATTTAGTGCTTTTTTAATATACATCATTTAGAACAACTTATATATCTTTATATACAAAAATAACTTGAAAGCAGCTCAAATGTCTAGCAAAATATGCATTTTTTTTTATCCAACTGATATTGGGCACATCTTACCTTCAACGCTTACAAACTCACTTAAGCTACGGCAAGTGCTGAAGCCCATAAAGTGCCAAACGAAAAAAACAGTCGCAGACACCCATGACTTAACAACTGAATGAGGTACCGGAATATTAACAGTAATACAACAAAAACACAGATTTTGTGAGAATTCAAAAAAACATTCAAAACAATCAAATTTCAACTCTGTTACACCGGCATTAGCTTTAAAAGAACTATTACCTATGGTAACTGCAGCCTTCCCTTCGTACACTGGGTCTCTTGACTACAAACAACTTTAATACTGCTTTGGTTAATGTTCTTGATTCTTTGGCGCCCATAGGCATAAATTTCGACCTAAGAAGCATGCACCTTGGTTTACTGAAGAGACCAGGTCATTCAAACAAAGATGCAGAAAACTTGAACAAAAATGGCGCACTACAAAGCTGGTAGTCTTCCTACTGGTCTGGTGTGACAGCTTGCTGAAATATAAAGTAGCTCTTGCCTCAGCTAAAGCATCATTTTTCTCTAAGATTATTGTTAAACATAAGAATAATCCGAAACTTTTGTTCGACACTATGGCGAAACTTACCAGACAACAATTTAACCCAAATATTTCTAATTATTCTGCTAATAACATTATGGAATTTTTTAATAAAAAGATTCAACCAATCAGGAATTACATTTTAAGAGAACGCTTCGTAACCACCACTTATCTCAAAGATGTGGAGGTGTTAGGTAAGCACCGTGTCGGCGGTTGTTCAGAAACATTCTCCAGTTTCAATGATTTGTCCCTTGATAGTCTAACACGGATGGTCAGTAGGGCGAAACAAACTACTTGCCTGCTTGATCCGTTTCCAGCTTCACTGGTGAAGGATCGGTTTAGGATCTTAGGACCATCGGTTTTAAATACTATTAATATATCGCTATCCTCGGGTATTGTTCCTGTAGCCTTCAAGTCTGCCGTCATTAAACCCACGCTTAAGTGACCTAACCTTGACGCAGAAAGCCTAAGTAATTATAGGCCAGTGTCAAATCTGCCATTTTTTTGCAAAATTAATTGAAAAAGTCCCTGCACAGCAGTTAAATGACTTCATGTCAAAAAATAACCTCTTTGAAACTGTCCAGTCAGCATTTAGGGTAAATCACTCTACTGAGACAGCCCCAGTAACCAATGATCTCCTTTTAGCAATAGATTCCGGTGCCTCATCAATGTTACTGCTGCTGGATCTCAGTGCTGCTTTTGATACTGTCGACCACAACATATTAGTTGTTCGTCTGGAATGCATTGGTATCTCAGGAACTGTACTCTCACGGTTTAGGTCCTACCTGTCAGACAGGATGCAATGTGTTAACTATGGCAATCTGACCTCTAAACAATCTAATGTCCCCTGTGGTGTTCCACAGGTCTCTGTATTTGGCCCCCTTCTTTTTAGTATTTATATGATCCCGCTTGGTGACATTATCCGCAAGTATAAGATTAGTTTCCATTGCTATGCAGATGACACTCAGCTGTATGTGCCACTGGAGACAACTGGACAGTTAAGTTGTAGAAATCTGGAGGCTTGCCTTACTGAGATTCAAAGATGGATGTCACTTATTTTTTTGCGCCTTAACCCAGAAAAAACTGAAATGTTGATTATTGGTCCAGCTCACTGTCATGAGTTGTTTTCAAACACTACCCTGAACCTAGACAAATGTAATATGACCCATAGTGACTCGGTCAAAAATCTAGGTGTTATATTTGATCCTAATCTGTCGTTTCAGTCACACGTGAAAAATATTACTAGTATAGCTTTCTACCACCGCCGTAATATTGCGTAGATTCGTTCGATGCTGTCCCAATCAGATGCAGAGGTTTTAATTCATGCGTTTATTACTTCTCGGCATGATTACTGTAATGTATAGCTTTCTGGTCTCCCGATGTCTAGCATCAAAAGTTTGCAGCTGGTTCAGAATTCGCCAGCTAGACTTTTGACTAAGACCAAAAAGTTTGAGCATATTACTCCTGTATTGCCAACTTGCACTGGCTCCCAGTCCACTTAAGATGTGACTTTAAGGTTCTTTTATTAACATATAAATGTTTGCATGGACTTTCACCCTCTTATCTCTCTGATTTGATTTCCCCCTATGTTCCTGCACGGAGTCTGCGCTCGGAAAATGCTCAATTACATATGTGTTAACAATGTCCAACAACAATGTCTACTTGTGACTCGGAGAGCCAAGAAGTCTGCAGGCTTGAGAGCGTTCTCCATCCGGGCCCCGGTGCTAT
The DNA here is from genome assembly GCF_059441175.1 of Urocampus carinirostris. Taxonomy (NCBI): domain Eukaryota; kingdom Metazoa; phylum Chordata; class Actinopteri; order Syngnathiformes; family Syngnathidae; genus Urocampus; species Urocampus carinirostris. Next base: position 26,422,892 of record NC_142368.1, read on the forward strand.
GGAATGCCCTGCCTCCGGAGATAAGATCTGCAACCTCAATGGAAGTTTTCAAATCAAGGCTTAAGACACACTTCTATTCCAAAGCTTATGATTGATGCCCACCTCATATTCTGTATTGTCCTGTCTTTTTCCGACTGCCTGCCTGGTGGTGATACGAAGGAGAAGGGCGATTTGAGATGAGTCAGCGGACCAGCGTTTGACCTGAACCATGTGAACGCCTGCATGGAACAGCTGGCAGAGATGGGAAGCTGCGTCGTGGCCGTCATAGACTTTCTGGACTAGTTTACAGGCTGGGGGCGTCGCTGCCGTCATGCACTTTCCGGACAAATTTTCAACATGTTACCTAGTGTTTACTATGTTTGTGTACTGTAATGCTAAATGTAATTCACCCTGGTCATCCTGAAAGGGGGATACCACTTGTGAGGTCCCTTCTCAAGGTTTCTCTTTTTCCTCACGCTGAGGTTTTGAGTTGTTCCTTGCCCGCATGTTGGTTTAAGATCAGGTAATTGTGTCATTGTAATCCTGTGCAGTCCTTTGAGACATTTTTGTAATTAAGGGCTATATAAATAAATTTGACTTGACTTGACTTGAGTTACACTTTGGAAGGAGTAGTGAGTAACTATAACAAATGACCTTTTTTAAAGTAAAGTGCCCAACACTAGGGACAATTATAAGTCTTTAATCAACTACAATTCGGTGTTCTGTGTTTTTATTTGTAGTTTTTTTGTTACGATTTGTCAATTGCCCTCACCTGCGCTCATTCTTTCAGCCCCAGCTTCCACTCATTCCCTAATTAGCTCTCCTCCTATTTAAGCATGTCATTTTCGTTCACTCCTGGTCAGTCTGTTGGCAAACGTCAGCATTGGCAAAGCAAGCACTTTTTGAATTTTGGATCCCGTCTGTCCCGACCTTCTTCCTGTATCCTGCTTGATTTCGTCCCCTGTTTCTTGTTCCAATTTCCGACCACGCTCTGTTCTCCCGTCCTCACTGCCCTACTTGTTCCGATCTCCAACAACGCTCCGTTCTCCCGTCCCGGCGGCCCGGCTTGCTTCCAATCTCCGGCCACGCTCCGTTCTCCCGTCCCGGCTACCCGACTTGCTTCCGATTTCCGACCACACTTTGTTCGTGAGGGCTTCCTGCTCCTCCTGCACAGCGAGCACCGGATTGCTGTATCCCTGACTTCCTTGTTCCTTTAGTAAAGCATTGTGTGAAACGTTACGCATTTGGGTCCACTGCTTGTTCCGGGCGTGACATCTTTATTTGTGATTTTTTTACAGTCATATACTCTCAGTTGGTAGGGACATCATGTCAAGGTAAGTTTGACTCCTGGGGGCTTTTTTGAAAGTTCAAGGCTACTTCGCAGATTTTGACTTTCGCGGGGGTTCCAGTTCCCATTATCTGCAATAACTGGGGGATTAGTGTATTAGTTTCATTATGTGTTTCACCTCTCAAGTATGAGAGCTATAGATGGTTTTATATCCTTATCATGTGTTGTACTCATACAGTATGAACTGTATGTACCTTACAGTATGAGTTTTTGGCTTTGTATCAACTATGCTACTCCACGCCCACCTGTTATGTATGTGTGTTATTATTAAAAGTTGGCGATTTAAAACACATTTTAGAACCACCTGGCAGCAGGATTTTACACAAGAGAGAGAGCTTCTGTAATAACCTCATTAAAGGTTTTGGTCCTCTAGATCCAGACCAAGATTGCCTATGCAAATATTGCTGCAAAACAAAAGCAAGAAGAAGGTGCTTGCATCTCCTATATGCAAGACGAGCCTATCGCCTTAGGAGAAATACACTATATTTATTGTTGTCTTCCTACATTTCCACAAGTTATATTTATAGCACAAGTCAGCGAGAAATCGTACAGCTTCCCCCTGTCGGGATGTTTATTCAACCTGACTTTGACACGTCGTCATCGTGATTGGTGCCAACCGGGCGAGCTATTTTACGTGATGGGGAAATGTGTCGAGGGCTAACAAGTTAACAATTTAATTGTTAGGAACTCACAGTGGAGTACTTAAGACTAAATGGCAAATGAAGGCTGCTTTATAGCATTTGAAGATATTAATATAAAAGTAGGGCTTCAAGTAAGGCACCGCGAAAGAGCCAGAACCTGAAAGCGATAATGAGATAAAGAAGAGATTGTTGGATGGAGCAGTTGTGGCTTATGCAAATTGAAAACTGAGTATTTTTTGTTGCTCAACAGGTTTAAATGAAACCAAAATGTATTTGTACAGTCAAGTCATGTTTATTTGTATAGCCCTTAATCACAAAGAGTCTTAAAGGGCTGCACAGACCGCAGATTATTGCAAACCACTGACTATTATTCCACCATTGCCTGATTTAAAACCAACATGAGAGCAAGGAAAAACTCAAATCTAGGCTTAATACACACTTCTATTTTATATCTGTGTTTTTTTGGTTTGAACAGATTTATTGACACTAATAACAGCAAACAAACAATGTGAGGTTTGAACAACCCTTCTCGACAATCTTAACAGCAATCAAGCATATTCACAATTTCGTTATGTCTGGCAATATGACGTTTTAACATTTTTTTCTGACATTTTTAACATCTTTGTTAGTGTCATTAGATCTGTCCAGGCCAAAGTCCCGCGATTGTTTTTTGGTCTGATCAAATCCATTGACACCAACAGCAGCAAACAAACAATGTGAGGTTCAAGCATATTCACAATTTTGTTATATCTGACAATATGACGTTTTAACAATTTTTTTCCGACATTTTCAACATCAATTAAGCAATTTCGTTATATCATATCCCAACAATATGAGGTTTGAACAATTTTTATCGACACTTTTAACATTCACAATTTCCTTATATCATGTTCTAACAATATTAGGTTTGAACAATTTTTATCGACACTTTTAACAGCAGTTAACCAATGTGTAAAGGGCAATACTATTGTGCAAGAGCATAGCTCTGTCTTCTCAAATGGGATTACAACCCACCCTCCCAAGCAGCATCCTCCAGTCCTCTGCCCGGGATGGGTCCTCTCCCTTCTTACTTCTACCGTCCACAACCAGGCCGTTGCTGTCGGGACCCCCACAGTGGAGCCCCGGTTCCCCCCTCCGGGTGGGTGCAGACGATTCTTCTTTATGACTGCGTCCTAGGCTTGCCGCTCGCAGATTGTATAGTATCTGCAGCCATTCGGAGCACAGCCACGGGGGGGATCTGCCTGCACCTCCTTACCGGCAGGTTTCTGGAGGTCCAGAATGTGTGTGTACTATTTGTTATTGCAACATCCATTGCAGCCTGGTCATCCAGAAAGGGGATTACCTCTTTTTCCTTGCCCTCATATAGGTTTTAGATAAGGTGATGGTGTAATAATAGTCTGTAGTTTGCAATAATCTGTAGTCTGTGCAGCTCTTTAAGACTCCTTGTGATTAAGGGCTGTACAAATAAACAGGACTTGACTTGACTTCTACCTTTGGTGATGAAGATAATGTTGCCTCAATACCTGACTCCAGGTTTACCAAACCCGGACTGCAATAAAGACCACTGGACATTTTTTTTTTCTGCATTGTGCTTCTGCACCACCTGAGTGGGGCCTTGACTGAACAAACTTGCTGCTTGGGGTTGTCCATCGATTCGATGATGACCATCTTCTTTTAATTGTGAGTCTGCTGATGTTTGAAGAGTCCGATCCTGGATCCACAGATGCGGTTACAGACAGAACATGTGAAGGGGGTGCTGGGGGGAGCAGGGGTGGCCTGGCGAGCATGTCTCTTTGCACGCTTTGCTGCACGGTGTTGCATGCGCTGTTCCTCCATGTAATCCACTCCATGTGAGCAGTGGGAGCGCCAGAGGTCTCGGCAGGAAGCAAGTTCCTCCAGTGAGGAGGGGTTTATCCGACATCTCTTCAGGATGTTCTTCATTTGGTCTTTGAACCGCTTCTTCTGCCCACCAGCACTGCGTTGGCCTAGATGTAACTGACCATAGAGGATACGGCGTGGCAGTCTGTGGCTGGGCATTCGAACAACATGCCCCAGCCACCTAAGTTGGCGTTGGGCCATAATGGATTCCATGCTGCAGCTGCCTGCCCTCTCCAACACCTCTGTGTGCGGCACTCTGTCCCTCCATGTGATGCCAAGGATCTTCTGAAGACATCTTACATGGAAGGTCTCGAGGCTCTTCAGATGGCGGCTGTAGATAGTCCATGCCTCACATCCATACAGTAATGTCGTGATGCATACAGCTCTGTAGACCAGCATTTTGGTGTGGAGTCTAAGGTTGTTGTTTTGAAAGACCCTTATCCTTAGTCGACCGAAAGATGCTGATGCTTGCTTGAGACGGCTCTGGATCTCATCATCCAATGAGCAGGTGTCAGACACTATGCTCCCCAGATATTTAAAGGTGGGCACCATGAGCAGGTGTTGCCCTGCTGCTGTGAGGGTTATTGGGTTTGGTAAGAGGTCAGCACTGGACTGACAGAGTACCTCTGTCTTCTGGGTGTTGATCGTCAGTCCCATTCTGGTGTATGCAGTTACAGCTGCCGAGAGAATGTTTTGCAGAGCCTCCGGTGTATGGGCAACCAGGGCACAGTCATCAGCATACTGTAGCTCAATGATGGTCTCTGAAGTCAGTTTGGTAGTTGCCTGTAGCCTCCTGATGTTAAACAGGTTACCATCAGCCCTGAAGTTGATGGTAACTCCAGCCTGCTCCTCCATCCTTCTACGTAGCAGTGTTGTAACACAGACGAGGAAGATGTTGAAGAGAACTGGAGCCAGCACACAGCCTTGCCTCACTCCAGTTTCGACGCCAAAGGGCTCTGAGCTGTGTCTTCCAACTACCACTCTGGCCGTCATCCCTGAATGGAACTGTGCAAGAATGGTGAGAAACTTGGGTGGACACCCAAATCTCTTCAGGACTTGCCACAGTAGGTCCCTGTTCACTGTGTCAAATGCCTTTGAAAGATCGACAAAGGCGATGAACAAGTCCTTGTGCTGCTCCCGGCATTTCTCTTGGAGCTGACGTGTCACAAAGATCATGTCGACTGTTCCTCTGTCCTTTCGAAAACCACACTGTGACTCTGGGATGACGCGTTCCGATATTTTAGAGATGAGTCTGCGGAGCATGACCTTGGCAAGGACCTTTCCAGCAGTGGCCAACAAAGAGATACCCCTACTGTTGGAGCAGATGGATTTATCTCCTTTATTCTTAAAGATGGTCACAATGTTCGCATCTTTCCACAGTTGCGGGACACACTCTCGTCTCCACACCTCTGAAATATATTGAAACAGTGTCCGTGTACAGAGGTAGCCTCCTACCTTGAGAAGTTCAGCTGGGATGTTGTCAGGTCCAGGGGATTTATTGTTTTTCAGGGTTTTGACTGCATGCAGGATTTCATTGAAAGTTGGCGGGAGGTCGAGGTCTGGCAATGTAGGATGTTCAGGGAGTTCTGAAAGGACAGTTGGGTCCACTGGGGTGGGCTGGTTGAGCAGGGTGTTGAAATGCTCAGCCCACCGCTCCACTATCATAGCCTGATCCTTGATTAGAGATGTTCCATCAGCAGATCTAACAGGTGCCAGTGAGCAGTGTCTGGGGCCATAGATGGTTTTTACTGCATCATAGAAACTGTGCATATCGCTTCTATCAGCGTGAGACTGGATTTCATTGGCTTTTGAGATCCACCACTCATTTTGCAGTTTTCTGAGCGTTCTCTGGGCCTCGGAACGAAGGGCTTGCCATAGCTTTTTATGGAATTGAGATTGTGGGTTGTTCAGGGTGGCTCTGTGTGCCTTGTGCATTCTGTCCAGGAGGGTTGAGATCTCTCCGGCATTCTGGTCAAACCAGTCCTGGTGTTTTTTAGTTTTAAAACCAACGGTTTGGGCTGCAGTGTCAAAGAGGGTGGTAAATATATAGGTCCACTTCTCATCCATCCCAGCCTCTGACATGACCAGCTGCTCAATGTTTGCCAGCCTCTCTGCTAGAGAGCAACGGAAGTTGTCAAGGGTGTCGCTACTGGAGAGTTTGGCACAGTTGAGTGTCTTCCTCTTTGAACCACCCTGACGTGCTAGGGGCCGGACATGCATTCTGACCTTTGTCAGAATCATGCGGTGGTCGGTCCAACAGTCTGCCCCACGCATAGCTCTTGTAATGAGCACGTCCTTCAGGTCAGCCCTCCTCACGATCGCGTAGTCGATCAGATGCCAGTGTTTGGACCTGGGATGCATCCAGGATGCCTCATATTTATTCTTTTGTTGGAAGATGGTGTTTGTGATGGTAAGGTTATGTTCCGCGCACAGACTAAGAAGTCTCATGCCATTGGAATTAACTTTTCCAATGCCATGGGCACCTATCACACCATCCCAGTTTTGCAAGTTCTTTCCGACTCTTGCATTGAAATCACCAAGCAGCATGATTTTGTCATTCCTCAGGATGTGACTGAGGATGTCATCGAGTTCCTGGTAGAAGCGATCCTTCTCTTCATCATTCGATGGCAGTGTTGGTGCATAGGCACTAACTAATGTGACATGTCTGCATTTTGCAAGTGGGATGCGAAGAGTCATTAGTCTTTCACTGACACCCACTGGTGACTCTGTGAGCTTCAGCAGTAGGGTGTTCTTAATTGCAAAACCAACTCCGTGAAGATGGTGTCCGCCCATGGGGTATCCCTTCCAAAAGAATGTATAACCCTCCCCCTCTTCATTGAGTGAGCCTTCCTCAAGGAGTCTGGTCTCGCTGAGCGCTGCCACATCCACATTATATCGCTTCAGCTCGTTGGCAATGAGTGCTGTTCTGCGCTGTGGTCTGTCCAGACTGGTATCCAGGAGTGTCCTTATGTTCCATGCTGCAATTCTAAATGCTATTGTTTTTCGACCGCATAGTGGAATGTCCCGACAGGCGCGGTTTCCTGTCCGGGTACTGTGCTGAGTGGGCAATCTTTAGGCCACCTTTTCTAGGCCTTTCCCCAATTGGGGTGAGCAGTGCGGCCACTAAATAGTGCTGCTCAGACGCACAGGGGTCTGCCGGAAACAGCTGCCACTCAATCCCAGCTGCTAACGACCCTTGCCCTGTGCCGCTGACGTGCAGAGGTCCAGCTAAGAGCTTCCAGCTCATTCAAACCTGCTCCCGTCACTGGATACTCCATCGCCGCCAGACTTTTGTGATCGGGGACTCAGGTAAAAGAAGATACCTGCGCAATGATGGTTTTTAAAGTGGCGTAAGGGGTGCGCTTTCCCCAACGCCACTATCTTGATTGTAGAGAAGACGGTTCCAGTGGCAAGGGAGACCCTAGACGACCGGCATCTTCCTACAACTGCAGGCGGCTGCCGGGATCCAGGTCTGTGGGAAACCGCCTCAAAGCGTGCCGCCACCAGCTTTTGGGATCACTCTTAGTCTGGACTCTACCCTTCGACCTGTTCGGCTTGGGTAACCCTGCCAGGAGTACGAGACTCCCGCCGACATAGCTCTAGGGGTCATTGAGACGCACAAAGTGCCCCACCACGATAAGGTGGTGATCCGTCGGGGCACCTGAACAAACTGGACAGGTAATGTCACAATCTTGTGTGCCATCTTCCCCCAGCGGACCCCGACGGGTATGGAACTGGGCACGGGTGTGTCCAATCTCCACACACCTGTCCCCAATCATCCTAGGCTTTTGTCTATGACTTTCTGGACAAGCATGCTTGGTCATGTCATTAACATTTCCATGACAATTTCATCTTGCTGTCCGTTAACCATGTCATGTTTGTTTCTTTGTTACGTTACTCCTTGCATTTTTCAAGTTCTGTCGTGATTACCTAAGTGGAGCCACCTGGGGTAATCATCTGGTGCGCTTCCTGATTGGATGGTGTTCCCCACTTAAGCTGTCAGCGTCCAGAGATGGACGTTCGAGTGCACTCCTCGTATCTCTGAGTGTGACTCCAACATACAAGGTACCCACGAATTCCCTTGCCTGATTCATGCCTGCTTCTCGTTGCCTGACCTATTTCTGTTACAAGTTTTACGATCTACTCTCCCGCCCCGGCCACCGACTTACCCGCTACGTTGCACCTTACGCTTTTCATCACGGAGCTGCCGTTCCGCCCGAAGAGGCTTTTGACCAGCAAGAGCCGACGTCCCAAGCCTGTTCCAACGATCCTTGTCAATAAAAACTCTAAAACTGACGCAATTTTTGTTAATAAACACCGTCCTTATTTTGAGTGCCCCTGCCAGAGCCAGACAATCCTGTCAGCTTAGGTGAGCCACAGGTTGTGAAAAATAAATGCAAAAGGCATGTTTGTATGATAGTTCATGTCTTTTGCTTATTATTCAAATCTAGATTGTTTTTTTTAATTATTCTTTTGTTTATCACTAGGAGGCGCTAATAATACACGATGACCCATTCCTAAGATTACATTTGCTCTATTTTTTTTAACTTGCCTTCTAGCTTTATGACGTCATACCAAGGATACGTCCAAGATTGTTTTCAAATCGAGTGTTTGTTTTTGTGGTAACAACTTTCTGGCTTTGTGATATCACAGCCAATAACTCACTCATGTCTGTTCAGCACTGCTTTTTTTAATTATTTGCTATCTTTCTTTGTTAAAGATGTGCAGCAGTTTTCAACACCACGTTTGACCAATCGTTTTGATATTGTATTAATGTTTTGCCACTCTTCCATGTTGTTGTTTGATCAAGTCTTTTCTAGTTTTGGTACGAAGTCCCGCCGAAACACTCTGCAGCGCATTTTTAGAGCAGTGGAAAAGGTGTTCTCCTTTCACGCCAGTCCTAGACATCCACAAGTCTTGCCTCACCCATAAAATTAATTCAAGCAAATTCGGGCAAAACAGGCAAACAAAAACACTGCGGGTTCTCTCTGAGGTGTTTTATGCAGGGTAGTTTGAAGTCACTGTCAGCATGAGATTGAGTAACTGAAAGCAAGCGTGCATATTGCGAAAGCGAGGCAGCGGGAATAGAAGCCGCTGAGGAGATGGCTTTTCAAAAAATAATAATAATAATAATAATAATAATAATAATATACATAACGCTCACAGATTTTGTGTGATTGCTCAGACACATGGAAGCTTAGAAGGAACATTGCCCAGTAGTAATTATCCACCCTGTTAGAATGTGCTCAAATTGTTCCCCAAAAATACAACAATTCCATAAAAGCCATTTACAAGAAGGGACATTGTTTGATTTTGGTGGGAGTTCAGTTGTGGAAAAATAGGTAAGCTTCAACTTTTACTCTCCCTACTTTTTATTTTGTTTTAAATGTGTTATACTTGTATGAGTCACTCTTAATGTTCTACCCTGTTACGGAAAGTTATGGAAAATGTTTTTTGAGTAGTATGTCAGGTAATAGGCCAGTCCGAATTGTCTCTTTAGGTGTGAATGACCAAGTGTGTGAGTTGCCGGTCTCTGTGTGCTCTGCGACTGGCTGGCAACCAGATGCTTGGGATGGACTCCAGCACACATGCGACCCTTGTGAGGATAAGAGCAGAGAAAATGGATGGATGTGTGTCTACTGAGTGCAATTCAAAAAACATATTACATTTCGTTATTCAAGTTTTGTTAATCTGTTGAAAGTTCGCTCGTTAAAGGTTGATCAGGTAAAAGGGTACAGCTATAGATTAGATATAAGAAATTCCATCCTGTTAAGTTCCACCCCGTTAGGGCCAGGTCACACAGCCGTTTGCGTCTGTATCGTGGGTAAAATTTTGCGGGGTTTTTTTGCCCGTGGTTGCCCGCGATGGAAAATGCACAAAATTGGCCAACCCGCTGTTCATCGGTGGTATGCCCGCAAAACAGACGCCGGCGACTGTTCCGCTTCCTCATCGCGTCATTTCCGCGTCATTTTCTCGTGTGGACCACGGGTATAAAAGCTGCCGAGCCGGCGTTATGCCGAGAAATGGATCCTTGCCGAGATTTGCATCCCCTCGCTACTACAACCACTTTTACCTCGTTTTATCTCACTTTTATATCACTTTTAAGGAATTTAATGGCGAACATATAACCAAAACCACTTCGTCTTGCATTTGTTGGGAATGTAATACAACTTAAACCATTCCGTCTTTGTATTTGTTGTGAATGTAATCGAACGGTAATGCACGCCGTATACAAATCACTTTTGAGCAGGTAACATGTTTATTTTGCCTTTTTCTATTCAAATCGCTCGTATTGAAACTGTTATGCACTCTACCATAAAGCTTATTTCTGCATAATAATCTTTACGGTAGAGTGCATAACAGTTCTCAAAAGTGATTTATATACGGTGTGCATTACCGTTCGATTACGTTCACAACAAAAACAAAGACGGAATGGTTTATGTTGTATTACATTCCCAACAAATGCAAGACGAAGTGGATTTGGTTATATGTTTGCCGTTACATTCCCTAAAAGTGAGATAAAACGAGGTAAAAGTGGTTGTAGTAGCGAGGGGATGCAAATCTCGGCAGGGATGCATTTCTCGGCATATCACCGGGCTTTAAAAAATCATAACCGCTCAAGACACAGTCCCGTGAAGATCAAGATTTCAAGCTATGGCACCGAAGAAGCCAATATGTTATTATTGTAATAGTTTTTCATTTTTATTTTATTATCTTGTTATGAAATGAAAAGAAATGTCAAGAAATAAAAATGGATTAAGACGAGGTCACTACGGTGACGGGGATCCATGTCCACCCCTTGACGTCTCGAGTACAACTGACGTGTGCTCGGCAAATCGCGCTGTATATACGCGGAGAAAGGCGTTTGACGTCACACGCGTAACATGCTAATTTCACGTAATAACACCGCGATACAGGCGCAGAACATGCTATGACCGTGCTCCACCCACGATTACCCGCTGAAATTTCCCGTCCTACCCATGTGTGACCACGCCCTGGCCGCGGCCAGAGCACGTCGTTCCGCGTCATTTCCGCGTCATTACCTCGTGTGCCGCCCGCGGTTAACACGTGGTCTAAAGTTTTGATCAGCGCGAAAAGTTTGCGCATGTGAATTTCCGACCGTGTGTAAAGCACTGCTGTATCTCGTCTGTATGTCGATCTCAAAGCGTCCAACAGCGTCTGCTTCACAGGCAGAAATTTCTGGCCGTGATTCAGACGCAAACGGCTGTGTGACCGGGCCCTTAGGTGTACGAATTTAATAGTTTGGAATGCGGACCTAGGAGGGGGGAATTAGGTTGGGGAGTGATAATAATAATAATAATAATAATAATAACAACAACAACAATAATAATATTAGGGCAGCATGGCAGCACAGTGGTTAGCGCATGTGGGGCACAGTTCTGAGGTCATGAGATCAAACTCTCTTGTGTGGAGTTTGCATATTCTCCCCATGCTTGCGTGGGTTTCCTCCGGGCACTCCGGTTACCTCCCACATTCCAAAAACATGCATATCACAGTGTTCTCGTTTGCCCGCGTCCCTGCGTACTAGACGCATGATTTTTGCTGGGGACGCATCGTGTCAAATCAACGTGCGTCCCGGGACGCAACTTTTTTGACACAAGATTATCATTATCATTTTTTAACAAATATTTACCGCACTCCAAACCTTTCGTGAGGCAGATCCGCCATTGTTGTTTTGGTCTCGCGGTTCGAGTTTTCGTTTGCACGCCGATACCCGTTCGAGTTGTGTAGTGAAAGTCCGTTTCTTTTTAGAGAACCGGCTTTTTCGGCTCAACTCATTAAAGAGACCCGGCCCTCAAACGGCTCACTTGCTTTGATTCATTATATTACGAATGATTATGTTGTATAAAGAAGTTAAGAAAAAAAGGAAGTATAAAAGGAGAAAATGAAAAAAGACAGGTTTGTGGTGATCCCTTTTAATCAGTATATTACCAACAATAATTTAATGCAGAAAATTAATGAATAATTTGAATAAGAAAATGTATTCTCATCTCATCTCATTAGCCGTACCGCTTATCCTCATTAGGGTCGCGGGGGGGCTGGAGCCCATCCCAGCCATCTCCGGGCAGTGGGCAGGGGACACCCTGAACTGGTTGCCAGCCAATCGCAGGGCACACGGGGACAGACAACTCATTCGCTCATTCACACCTAGGGACAATTTGGACCGGCCAATTCACCTGAAATGCATGTTTTTGGAACGTGGGAGGAAACCGGAGTGCCCGGAGGAAACCCACGCAGGCACGGGGAGAACATACAAACTCCGCACAGGAAGTCTGGAGCTGGATTTGAACCCACGACAGGTTCCCATGACATGAACTGTGAAGAAAATGTATTATTCTACTTAATTATATTTGCATGTATTTTTTCCTTCTACAGTGAACGTCCAAGCGACTTCATTTTTCATTTTTTTTTTTATAATAAACCTCATTCATGTCGAGCAACTCAGTGTCTCACAACAAAATGTTCATTAACAATATATATATGATATAAGGAAACACATGTACAGTATTACATGTTAAGCTACATAAATAAACATGTTTGAAAACATTTTTTTTGTATTTTGTAAGGGAAAATATGACAGTTTGTAAGGGCATGGAGCACACTAATTTTTGGGGACCCATAGATCTCTCTTGGGACCCATAGATTTTTGAGCATGCGAGTCGCATCACTTTTCAGAGGTAAAATAAACACTGATATCAGGTTAATTGGTTGGTACAAATTGACCCTAGGTGTGAATGAGCGAGTTAGTTGTCCGTGTCTGTATGGCCTGCAACTGGCAGGCAACCAGTTCAGGGTGTCCCCTGCCCACTGCCCGAAGATAGCTGGGATGGGCTCCAGAACCCCCGCCACCCTACTGAGGATAAACGGTGCAGATAATGGATGGACGGATAATAATATTTATAATAATAATAATGATAATAATAATAATAACTTTATAGTATAGTATAGATGTATGTGTTTATGAAAAAAACCTTTTATAATATTCGTTTTTTTCAGGAAATGTTTGCTTGGAAATAGCAGGGTGGAAATCATTTAGACACGCCTTTTAATAAAACAAGCTATAATTATGATTGTAACCATCCCTGAGCTTGATCAACACATTGTTGTTTTAATAAAATCATAAAAATCATGAAACATAAGAATTTTTTGTCTTTATTTTAAAAAAAACATGACACCAAAAGTTTTTTTTTTGGTTTGAACAAATTTATTGACACTAATAACAGAAAACAATCTTGACAATCTCAACAGCAATCAAGCACATTCACAATATTATATTTCAATATGACGTTTAACAGCAAACACCAAAATGTTGTTGCAAAAAAAAACAATCTGCCTTTTAAATTATATTTCAATGATGACAGGCAAGACAGGACCTCACCGGCCTCACCTGCCTTACCTGACTGCTCGTCTTTGTCACAATCTTTAAAAGTTATGTTTCAAATAACGAAGTGTAATGATTGTCTATGTGACGTCACGTGAGCGGGCGGGCGCGCGCTCACCGCTGCTCAAGCTCCGTCGGGCACGCGCAGCCTCACTCAAAAGTGCGTTGTCCTGGTGAGCAAGCGTGTCCGGAAGCCCAAAGCGAGGAAAGCCAAAAGGAGGAAAAGATAATGTAGCGCTCGACTCGGCTTCGCCGGCAGGAATAAACTCAAACTTAAGACTAAAAAAAGCTCGTGGAGACACTAGAAGACGGATAAAGTCGCGGAAGAAGACAAACTTTGTGCGGGGAAACTGTTTCAGACGCCAATTCAAAACATGGATACACTCTTCTCGCCTTTCCCGGGACTCCTGCTACTTTTCTCGGTCGTTGGCGGCATCTCCGGGCAGGTCCCACCAGGTAAGACCCGGAAAAAATTGAAAATGTTTTTTTTCTTTAAATACGTTTAAATCCAGTGTTTCCACATGGAGAAACTTGTGTTGTTTCATTTTAATTAATTTTGCCACGTAAGATTTTCCTTTTTTTTCCCTCGGAGTTGAAAAGTTGTCGACTACCTCCGCGCTTGTTGTATCGCGTCCAAATGTTACAAAAACGCGCTTGCATGCCACAACTTGTCAATTGTTTTCTCATTCATCAAAAAATTCAGTTGAAATTGTGAAAAATGTGAAATTTGCCGTTCCGTAGAAGCGAAGAAGGTACGCGGACGACGAAAAGCGACTTGGTGTTTGATTTCTGCTCCAACTACCACGTCGGTTATTTTACAGTTTTCTTGTCATAAAAAAAACCCAAAACCAAATGTAAGGCTTCCCATCATCAAAAACCGACAAAATGTGTTATTTTTTATAGTTTGTGGCTTGTTGGGCATGTATTTTCTTTTAAAAAAAGTCAGTGTATGCAAACTGACTAATGGGTTATTTTCTTCTTTACAGAATCTGAAATATGTTTGACAAATTTATATTGGGTTACTTTTCTTTTCAATGTCATGACAAATGCGTATTTTTGCAGGTTTATATACACCATTCTGACGGACAGTGATGGGTGCACAAAATACACTGACGGTTAATTATTGCTTTTTTTTATTGTTGTCATTATTTTTGTATAGCCCTAACTCAATAGATGCACGGACTATCATTACAATATACCCCGATGTAAATCCTACACGTAGGCGAAAAAACTCAAAACAACTCAACATGAGGAAATTAAGAAACCTTGAGAAGGTGTTCCACACGACATAATCCCCATTCCAGACTGGCAACTATGGATGTTGCATTTTAAAAAAAGGGAAAATACACAGTTAAAATGTACACTAAACATTAGTAATAACTGAAATTGTGCAATAAGTCAAATTGACCGTAACATCAAGCTTCCTGTCTGCCGAGGAAGCAGGTTCTAGAAGATGGCATGCATCAGGTCTAGGTGCCAGTCCGATGGCTTTAGAACGCATGCACTGTGCACTATCCAGGCTTGTCTGAGAAAAATCTAAGACTTTGACTGTATTCTGCGACCACCAATGTCTGTATTTAGACAAGCTGACTTTCAATCTGACCCCCAAATTTTTTATTAAACGTAGGTCACGCTCAACACGCTTCATTTATGTGCTGGGCATTATAAGAAATTGTACATGGAGGAAAGAAGAGGTGGGGGCGCCACAGCAAGCCCACGCTCGTTTTTTGATTTGCATAAACATTACACATTAATTACCACTTCTTCTGTGAGCTTTATTGCTTGACCCCTCCTTTCTAGCCCACCTCTCTATTGCCTAAACAGCTCCCCTGGTTCCCCCCTGGGGGCCGTTTGGTCTGCGAGGCCACAAATGTGTGGAATTTCTTTGAGTACTCCCCAGGAATGCGAGCACATTTAATTTACAAGTAAATACGAGATACTGCTTTACATAGCTTAGTGGTTGGTCCTCAGTAATGTGGGAATGGGGTGTGACAGTGACAAACGTGGGTAACCAGGCTGGCAAATACAGTGAACCTTTTGGAACTTCGCAATATTGGTTCTGTTTTGATGCTTTACTTTAAAGTAATGACACATTAATAACAAGGTTTATATAGTAAATATCAATTTCCGGGGTCAATGTTCACTGTCACACAACCTTGATAGAATTAATGAGTTAAATTTCAGTTTAAAAACATGTCCTAAAAGTGAAACATTATGAAGGAACAGTTACAGTCAAGTATTGCTTTAATGAAGTTAGTTGTTTTTGCCAGTTATGTATAAAATGTTTACCATTTATTGCGCACAAGTCCCTCTTGTGGTACATAGATGAATTGCTGAGATAAATGTATAATATATGTACTACAATGATTTAAAACTGTTTTGTAAAAACCCAATATGGTATGTTTAAGTATAGTTTAATTCCTTTTAACTTTTGAGAGGGACCATTTTGGCAATATCATAATTAAACTTGAATATTAATGCACTCCAAGTCAAGTAGATTTTTGTCGTCATTATTCGTCAAAGGCAGTGAATGAGTTGGGCAGTATTCACCCTTGCCGTTTAGACTGCATATTGTATTTCATAAATCAACTAAAAGATTATCAAATTAGTTAACAGCTATTTTGCAGTCTTGTTTTCTTGTGCTGCAAAGTTGTCCAAATTGGAGTTATTCAGACTGATTATCAATTATGATCAAGACCAATTACTACATTTGCTATTACAGAAAATGTGTTTCTATTCTATCTATCTACCTTGGTCATATCCCTCAAGAGGGGTGACCGACAGCAACACACACACATACAAATACAAAGAAAATAAAAGGGAAATAAATAGCAAAAAAAACACTCAAAAAATTTTGGACCATGGCCAACCCAATTGCCCAAACACCCAAACAAGTTAGGCACCTCGGCACCCAAGTTGGTCATGCTTTTGTCCCTCCAGATGAAAAGGGACACCAGAAAGCGGCCATGTCACTGGGTCAGGGTGACACAACACTCTTTTGTTCAACAGCAGGGCCCGACAGCTTTCACTGGTTTACCCCTGCCGCATCATACGGGTGCCCAGCCCATCCTTAAGAACGCGTCCACAATCCCACTATCCTTTCACAACACCTCTCCACTCCTTTCTATCACCAATAAAAAAATGTATTTCCAGTCCTCAAAATTATAACCATTGAAACATTAGCTGGATTGATTGAGCACATCAGTCCCTCTATTTGCATAAAGTTTATTTGTTTATTTTTAATCACAAACAATACAAAATCAGCAACAATATTTAGGCTTTTTATTGTATAATTACTATAACTATTAACAGATTAATGCATAATCACTTATAAAATCAATAGCTATTATTCATTCATTATTTATTATAAACAGGCTCAGTTGCAATGACTTACTCTTGTGTATTTTTTTGCTCATGATACTCAAAATTTGTCTTTTAATAATTTTACACATCTTCAAGGAGTTTTACATGCTGCCGCCATCCCCTGGCTTGTGTCATCATTGCAGCCTCTGTCAACTTTCTTATGTTGCACATGCAAGTAGGTGCATTTCTTAGACACGCTTGAATAAACTCTTGTTTTTCATTCTTCTGGATGTTTGGGTTGGCGTTTGGACAGTAATTTCTTAATTTCAGTATTTTAATGATATACTAACAAATGAGCAAAAAAACATGGGGACGAGTAAAAACACTCTCCAGCACTCCCCCCACCCTCCCCCATTCCTCCTTCCTAATGTGTTCTGCCCCAAAAAGCTTTGCCAAAGGTAAGATAAAAGTTGATAAGCGTGGTGGAAAACAAATCATAAGTGCTTTTTTAACTCTGCTGGGCATTGTTAACACATACTTAATAGAGAAAATATTCTACCTTAAACAACACGCCCCACCTTTCAGTATTAGTTATCTTATTTATTTATTTTTTTTACAAATCTTGTAAAACTAGAAAAAGAAACATTTCAAAAATATACAAATACAATAAAAAATACAACAAAATTACTTATACCACCGTATAAGCCATGGGCACCACATATCATTAATACAATTTTAAGACACAAATTTATATTTTCAACAAAGGTGATATGTATTGATAATTGAAAAATTAAAACATTTACTTGAAGCAGATTATGCTTCTCTTGTGTGACGCAGGAACTTTTCCAAATTCAATTTACATTTTGTTTAGCTTATTTGATAAAATAGTGAAAATAAGTATAATTGTCATTCTTTGTCAGCAAAACAAGTGAAAACATTTTTTTTCCCAAAAGGATATACAGTGGAACCTCGGTTTTCGAACGCCTCTCAGTTCGGACAAGTCGGTGTTCGACAAAAAATTTCGATAAGTTCTTGCTTTGCTGTTCGGTCAAAAAATCGAAGTTCGAACGCCGGTACCCTAGGGTGCGATGCTGAGCGGCGCACGGGTGTTTTAGCCCCTAATTATGCCTCCGAAGAAGGTTGGTGCAAGCAGGACAGGTGAAAAAAGACAAGTTGTTCGTACAACTATTGCCTTTAAGAAAGACATAATAGCTAAATATGAAAGAGGTGTACGAATTTCCGATCTTGTTAGTGAATACAGCATGGCTAAATATACTATCAGTACGATAGTAAAGAATAAGGAGGCTGTGAAATCGAGTGATGCGGCTAAGGAAGTTATCACTATAAGCAAGCAACTGCCGCAAGTTTTGGAAGAGGTTGAAAAACTTTTGATGATTTTTCTCTCCCCACCGTCCACCACAAAGGCAAGAAATCCTATATATAATCCTTTTTTTTTTTTTAACACGTTCATGTTAGCGTAATCTTTCGTACGGAATATTATGATAACGCGAACGTACGATTAGCCTGGGTTAGCTTTGTTTACGTAAAACATTCAGGGTGTTGGAACGGAGCTCCCTTTCCAATGAAGCGCTAGCCACTTTTTGACGTGTAAACCACCTGATTTTTTTATTTTTACACGTTCATGTTAGCGTAATCTTTCGTACGGAAGATTACGCTAACGCGAACGTACGGTTAGCCTGGGTTAGCTTCATGTTTACGTTCATGGTAAACATTCAGGGTGTTGGAACGGATTAAAATGATTTTACATTACTTTTAATGGGATTGAACAAATCGGTTTTCGGACAGGGTTCTGGAACGGATTATGGTCGAGAACCGAGGTTCCACTGTACATTGAAAGTCCTAATGGTAAGGGGACATTTTGTATTCTTTAGCGCCTTCCACTGGTTAACATTTTTAAAAATTTGAATAATAAGCAAAACCACATATCAGCATCTTGCTGCTATGGGTATCTAAACCATACACTTATGTGCTGGAGATGTCAAAGAAGGCTAGGGAAGTAAATCAGGAGTAAAATGGTTCAGTTCAGTCGCGTTGAATCTCCATAGTTTTTATTGTTCTTTGTTCTTTGTAGCACTACCAAAATAAGATGTCTAGTGGTCAAATATTACACGGTGTCTGAGTCACCTTGCTTTTTTGGGCTAACTTTATACCATTTGCTTTCCTCCAGATTTTTACGACGAAAAATGTGCTTCTTGGTTTGATAAATCGTGAAAAAAATCCTATATTTAACCTGCTTACTCAACCCCTTGAAAAGCAATCTCTGTGGTTGTTGAAAACAACAAACGACAACAAGGATGTCATGCATCTCCTTCAAACGCATGCAAGAACAGTTGGATAGGAATTCAAACTGTCAAACCACTATGGAACTGTTGAGGTCCTTAACTTAAACCTCTCTCTTTCTTCCCCTTCACTCATTTTATAACCACCCAATGAAATTACACCGTATTAATTGATGGCGTTTAATGTGAAACGGGCTCTCTCTGACGCTTATCGTCGTTTCTCTGCGGCAACCTCGTTTGGGCTTATCACTTCCACACTCCGAGTAATAAATGCGGCCTGGCGTGTCTGCCTTGGCAATGTCAATAAGTGAGTGCACGTCAACGCGACAACTTCTCTAAACGCACTGACCCGCGTTGACAGTGTCTTTAATCTTAATGGAGTGCAATAATTGTGTTCCATTAGCCTCCCTGGGCGAGTTTCAGCATGGCTGGTTACATTGTAATTGTAAATCTTGTTTTTGCAATCTAGTACAGTACCAAGTTTGTGGGGCTGCAACAAGTAATCGATGCTTTAGATTAAAACCTTTTTTTAAAGTTTTGGCAACTAATTAGATCATCACTGCGTTGTATGATCTGATTCATTAACCACTAGGTACGTTAAAATAATGCATATAGGAGTGCACACAATTCTGTTGCAACGATGGGAGTAGTACTCCCACTTTGGTCTGGCAGAGGGCGCAAAGACCATTTTTCATAAAAAAAAAAACTTATCTTACATTTTTCCAATTTTTTTTATTAAACATTGCATCATTACAAACAAAATTGGAATGAGGGTTTCAACTTTGTAGTGTTTGACTGTTTCATCATTAACAACGTTAACAATTTTCAAGCAACAGAAAATGCTCCAAAAGTACTGAATAAAAATCTGAAAATAAATCAATAAAATAAATAAAGTAAAATAAAATTAATAATTACATGTTTAACTCTACACAAGGGGCATTTCAAAAATTCATATTGGTATTGGTAATGGTTATCATTTTTACCCCCCCCCCCAAAAAAAAATTATTTTGACACAATTTTGAAAATGAAATGATCTGCATTTATATAGCGCTTTTCAAGTCAATGACTTCCCAAAGCGCTTTACAATGTGCTCCACATTTCCCAATAGCGGCCTTGTATTGCAGCCATGTAAGACGCTAACCTTCTTATTGGGGGTATTAGGGGTTCAGTGTCTTACCCAAGGACACTTCGTCATGTAACACGGACAAGCCGGGATTCGAAACTGGGATCCCTTGATCCCAAGACGAGCGCTCTACCTCCTTAGTTACTGCCGCCCCGTGGGCTTACATTTTCGAGATTGCTTGTCAGTAGATTTTTTTTGCTGCACATAAAACAAAAGGTATTTATCTTTTTTTTTGTATGATAAGTCCCAATTTAATATGATCTTCGGATTAGGTGTTGGTAAAAGAGTATCTAAAATATTTGCAGATATATAGCATTAATTTGTATGCATTTTTGTTTACTGTCAAGTTTAATTGTTTTATTTTCTGAGTTGTGGTTATTCCTTAACCACTACGGCCGTAGGGGCAACAATTCCTGTGGTGTGTCTTAGGCAAGTACAGCTTGTCCAATATTTTCTATCTCTCCACAACCTCAATATTTGAATAAAGACGAGGAAATGAAAAATGTCTTTAAGAAACCTAATTAAACGAATTATCGATTATTACAATCAAAGTTAATTGCAGCCCTACAAGTTCGTGTGATAAGACTTTTGAAGGATGAAATCAAAATGCTTTTTCCTGGAAAATGAAGAAGAGCTAAAGTGAGGAGGAGGAGGATAAAAAACAACAACATGCAACCGTTGGTTTTGGCCGTGGGCATCTCATCCACTCAAGAGACTGTGAAAACGGCAGGAGGGGTGCATCTGTGTGTTTTTCTGTCGTGTCTGTTTTTGTGCGTGTGCGCCATCACATAAAGAGAATCCGTTTTTTAAGGCCTCGATACAAAGCCAAGCATGCAGATTTGTTTCTACTCATTACGATTCCCGTGGAAAACTTATCAAAGGGGGTTCTGTTTATTTTCTTGTTAAAAGTAATGTTTCAGTCTGCGGCCGGGACGATTTTCCTTAATGTCGTCTCGTCTGCAAATCAAACGCCTCTTTGCTTAAAACTCATCGCTTTATATGGATTTCAATTTTGGGGCAGATTAAAAAAGAAAAAAAAAACTCTTGAAAGTACTCGCTGGTTTCTTCAGTGGTTTGGGGTTAGGGGGGTGAGGCTTGTAGGCACCCACACACGCGCGGAAAATGTAATTAATCTGCTTGGAGAATTCATTAGCTAATCCATCATTAGACTTGTGTGCTTGAATGAGTCGGGAAGGTTTTGTATTGAAAGACCTATGGTATGACCTTCCAATTTTTTATATGGGATCTTAGTCAGGTCCAAAGGGATCGGGATGTATGTTGATGTTCTATAAGGAAAAATAATACATACAATTTAATGATTCCAGTTTTGGTAATTAAAAGTGATTTGAATTTCTTCCCGTAATTGCCAGTCTGAAAATTTTACTGAAAATAAGGGAGTTTAAGTGGGGGTATTGCATGAGATCCCAAATCCAGAAAAGATCGTATCACCCCAATGAATGGTGGCGCGGTTCTAGTGTCATTCATCTCTGGTTCCCCATTGGGTCCAGGTCACAGCTGTCTGGATAGAACTCACTGCTGCACAGTTTGAAAACACACTCGCACACATTGCTGCTTAATGACTGATTAGGTAATCAACACTCATCTGATTAATTACACTGTGCTTTGCTCAAACTCGTCTAATCTGAAATTTTGGTTGGATTTGCTGAAAAAGCGCACCAGTCGAAAAATAAACATTTTTAATAATGGTGTTTTAAAGTAGTTGTTTTTCTGTGTTCAAATTGATGTTTGCCTTTCATAGCCATTGAATGAATGGAACTTTATTTCCAACACAACAAAAAAAAAAACAACAAGTCAAAAAACAAAAACAATGTAAACGTAACATGTCCAAAAAGAGTAGGAAGAAGCATATGCTTATTTAACCCTACCCCTTTTGACTTCCTTAATAATTGTGTTTCACCGTTAGCTGTTCTGTGTATTTACAAATAACAAACACTTCAAGAATATATCTATTTACATAGGTTCATATTACAAAACACTAGGAAAATAATGCTTATAATAAATACGAGTAATCAATGTGTATTCTGCTCAATGCAAAAATTTGACCAAAAACAAGCGGTCATGGTACTGAGTGTCTTAAACGATTACAATATGTGATGTACCCATTATCATATCTTTCCCAGTACCAGGTTTGGGATTTTAATTTCAGGTTTTGAATGTTACTGATTCAGTGGCTTTCTATATATTTTGAATGAATTTTGTGCATGCTGTGTATCTAATGCTTTCTTGTTGTGTTCTCTGTTGCTCTCTTGGACCCAGCTCACATTGGGCGCTCTGAAAAGGGTAAGTTTAATTAGGCCAGCTTAGTGCTGAGCTCTACGTCACCATCAGTAGTTGAATTTCATCCCCACCTCTGATTTGAAGGATTTTTGTTTCATTTGTTTCTGTCCTTCGTTTTCCATTGCAAGTTGTGATGTGACATCATTACTAACCATCAAATTTAATCTCATTGAATTTCGAGGCTCATCATGTTTTGAAATATTATCAACAGGATGGTGGAAATCATTTCTTCAGGATCTTGGATAAGGTTGGAGGAAGTGATACTTTTTTGGTGTTAAAATTCTCATATCAGGCCTGGGTAGAGGGTCGTCTCTCGATTGAATTCTCATGCAAGTTCATGACCCAAAACTGTTGCAGGTGTTCATTGATCTTAACTCCCTAAATGTTGGCAAATTAGATTTCCATTTGTGTTCACTGGTGCTCCTTAATGTGTCACTGTGTACGTAGTTAGGCAGCTGGTGGCATATTTAAGGATTGCAGTTAGTGTTTGTTTAGCTTAGGCTTGGTCCTGGTCATTCATTTCTGAACTTTTTCTGCATTTAGACCAGTAGTGACCTTTCACACATAATGTAAGAATATCCCTTGGGTTAACTTCTTCTTCAAAATGACACAAGTTTATTTTGTGTCGATTCAATTTTAAATGCTCCCAACTGAAAATAAATACTCCCCTCCACTTTGCAGTATGTCCCTGGATTTTGTAATCCTCTGTATAACACATAATTTAATACAAAAATAATAGACCTAATGGAAGTGAAGCGGCGCAGAAATGCTGTCAGTTTACATTAAGCAGGGCTGGCACTTTGGCAGTTCTTACATGTGTTTCAACTAACCGCAGTAGATTTCAACTCAGCCTTAGCTCAATGCAATGTAACTTCATGAAGGTCAATGCACTCTGTTGTATAATGATAATTTCTGTCAAAGTGTACTTGATGTACTGGCAGAAGAGTTGCTTGAAACTTTTTTGTTCTGTTCCCCTCCTGATGTAAGTTAATGAAAAGTATTCAAACAATTCCGAAAGGAATTCAATTACAAGAACGTAGTCTCTGTTAAAGTTACACTGTAAATGTGTCTTGATGTTTTACACATATTGTATCATTCTGAGATCACGGCAAAGCGCTTCAGGCCAACTGCTTCTGAAAATTACACTTAGTTTAAGTGTAACTAATATTTTACGTCAGGATTAATCAGTTATCATTTGATTAGGAGTGTCGCGGGAAAAGCATTAATAAATAGCATTTTATCTGAAACTCTACACTGCTTTTTTGTTTGAGGGCATTTGTCTTTTTAATGTTTATTTTTACCATTTGAAAAGAGATCAATTAGACAAGCCAAGATAAGAAACTGACTTTAAAGTTGCATGTCAGATCAGCATGTATTCAATATAAATCATCAAGAAAAGGTCTTATTTATTTTATCATCTAAGACAGTTTTGCGCACGATGAGTAAGTGTGACGAGCCTCCTAGATAGAAATGCATATGGAGGGTAGTGGCGGGGCCTAAGCTTCTTTTTAAAACGGCCTTTAGGTGATCGCCAAAGGGCTCTTTCATGCGTCCCTGTTTGTGGCTATGGGCATTGGTTGAAGTGGTTTCCATTAGTCCAGTTAGGAGGACATCTGTCATGAAAGGGAATCATACCAAAGCCCCCGTAAGCAGCCTATGCGCAGGGCACGATTTCTGGTCTTGTTGTCAGTACAAGTCACGAGAAAATCCAAGGGGATGTTTTTCTTCAGACCCTGTCAGCCACCCCTTTTCATTTTGTCTTTACGTACACGTCCAGTAAGTCTCCTTTTTAAGCTGATTTGGTTTCGAGATGGCTGGAAAGCTTTTGAGATATTTAAACCCCGGTCTCTCTGTGAATCAGGGGCTTACAGACGGATGACCGCTCCATTAAGATTATCATATAGATCTCTGGTTTATATCTTTATGTTGGCGCGATGTTGGCAGTGGCAAAGATTTCAATTGTGGTGCGGGCAGATGTCCACAGGCTAAAAGAGATGGCTGTGTTATGCTAGGCATATGCTTTGTGATCGTTCCTCATCTCACTGAATGGAGAAATTTTACACCTATCGAACGGTTTGCACTTCACTACTACAGTTTGGGTTATTTGATTATCTCTTTGATTCTAACACGGGGCTAAGTGCAGCCCTGGGGTACTTGAAGACACTCCAAGGGGTACGTGAAATTTTATAATGAAATTCCATAATACTTAATCACACAAATTGATTTCTTTTTTCCTACAAAGAAAAAACTACCGTATTTCTTAGGGTATAACACAAAATCGTACATAAAGTGCACTCTTAATTCTTTACTAAAAATCAGTATAAAATTTGGTTTCACTTTTTCTTAGCTTAAACTCAGAACTAAGTACTGTAAGTGTCAAGTGTTAATTAAAATCATTTATTGACAATATAAACTATGAACACAATACCAACATAATAATTACAATGGATTTATTAATGTTCTTCAAAGACTGGTTCATCATCAGACACACCAAAGGGTTGACTTCCTCATTGTGCCTTGATTTTTAATTTATCATTCAGGAACTATTTCTGTTTTCTTCATTCTCTAACATTTGTTTCTGTTATAGCGACTAAAAAACAGATTGATAATGACATAAAATCGAGTGCATTTTTGTATGTTATTATTATACAATTATACAGTTATTTGCTTTCTTAATAACTATCTGTATCACTGGTGTTCCATCGGTAATGATTCGCCGAGGCCTGGGTTCAATTCTCGTTACATCCAATGTTTTTCGATTGTGGTCAGTGATATTTTTCGACTGATCAATCATTGCACAAATACCCTAAAAACATTGAGTTATTTAAAAAAAGCAAAATTGTGAAATGTCATATGTCCTCTAGTTTTGCCTATTTTAGTGAGATTTTTTTTTTTAATTCCGAAAAAATATTTTTATCACTTTGTTGATTTGTTTTGTACACTATGTGTCAGTGAATCACTGATTAATGGGTTACTTGGCATGACAATACTTAACTGGGGATACATAAATGAAAAACATTTGTAAAAACACTGCTCCACAGCGTTATTAGAAAAAGTATCAAAAATAGGACCGAAATTCAGTCATAAGTATACTTGACCTATCAAATGTTATTGGCGGATCAATACGTCAAAGTTAACAATTAATCTTCAAATTGACCCATTCTCAGATGGTACTTCAGATTTCCATTTATTTGAAATTTCAACCAATATGTCACCTGTCTGTATCGTCATAAGACATTAACGTAAGCCCATCTGTTGGGCAGCCATCTGTCTTGCAATGCTGTCCTTATCAGTCTTTGTGTGTCCCAACTGTCAGTGGTTGGCGGGTTGAGTGCAGAGACACGGTCAGGATGTCGACGAATCAATGCACAAACCTGCAGTCCATCACTCGAAGCAGGCTGGCGCTGTGCAACATCTGCCAGTCACTGGGCTTGACAACAGGCCTTTGAAAAAGTGAGCAAAAGAGCTAGAGATCGTCACCAACAGGCGGTCTGGTTTTCCGGCTTCCACGACAAACCTGTCATAAAAGCATAACCATACAAATAAATAACACAGTACTTTGACTCTATCTATCTATCTACCCTGGTCATATCCCTTGAGAGGGGTGACCGACAGCAAGACAAACACATACACAAAAACAAAGGAAAAAAAGGAAAAAGTAGCAAAAAACAAAAAATTTGACCATGGCCAACCCAAATGCCCAAACATCCAAACAAGTTAAGCACCTCGGCACCCAAGTTGGTCATGCTTTCGTCCCTCCAGATGAAACGAGACACAAGAAAGCGGCCATGTCACTCGGGTCAGGGTGACAAAACACACTCTTCTGTTCAACAGCAGGGCCAAATAGCTTTTACTGGTTTATCCCTGCCGGATCATACATGTGCCCTGCCCATCCCTTAGAACGAGTCCAAACATCCCACTATCCTTTCACAGCACCTCTCCACTTATTCATATTACCAACAAGAGCTGTAGCTTCCACTACATTTAGACCTCTTTCTTCCAGTGCACTCATAACACCATTGATCCACGTCAATCGCCGCCTTCCTCTCCCTTCCATTTACTTCTTCGACACACAATCATTAAAGACTGCTGTAAGATATACCAAGTTATCTTATTTTATACCTCTGTATTAGGTAACCGTTAATTTGGCTTTAACCCCTTAATGGGCTGTCGGACTGCTGAGAAACAAAGTTGTGTCTTCACTATATCACCAGTCACTAGAATATGTCATGCCACATATAATCAGTCTGAAACAAGATCCCCGAAAACTATAGGCCGGCATAGTCATTGAATAAGCTGATTGTCTGCAAACACAGAGTCGTTACATCCAGGACCGTCTAATATTTTCCGTGTAGTATTCACTCCAAAACACATGATAATGCCGACAGATTAAAAAAAAATCAGCCTAAAAGCATTTCGGCATTGTCGGACGTTCCTTGTTGATATCTGTTTCGCAACAGAATTCCCGTTTACAAATGAGCAGTCTTGTTAAATTATTTCCAATTTGGTCGTTAGCCTCTGACATTTTGGTTCAAACTGATTTCGGCCAATAGCAGGCTTTTTTTGCTGTCCACAGCCTGCATCAGGCTATAAGGGCCTGTATTGATAAAAAGAGATCACCTTCTTTAGCGCTGAATATCTTTGGCCAGTATTAACTGATTCAATGATGAATGACACATTGGTTAGCAGAGGACATTTTGAAAAACACGATACGCATATATTCAATATCTTATCAAGTTAACCTAAAAGTTAAACATGTGCAACGGCACTCGTAATTCATTTTTACACACTATTATTACACACAATTGTGCACAATCATTGATTAAGTCAAAAAAGAGAAGTCAAACATTTAAAACTCTTTCCAAATAACAACAAATTTTGCCAAAGTAAAATACACGAACGCTTTAAGGGTTGTGAACTTGTCATTTTTAGATGGCCACTATTGGAAACCCCTAGACCCATCATTAGAGCAATGTGTAAAATACAATGTTTAGTTTTTTAGAGATGAAAGAGAGAACCCTGATAAAGAAGGCATCTCTCTGGGGTTGAAGTCACCGAGGTGGTCAAAAAGCTCCTCGGTGGCAGGGCCCCGGGGGTCGATGAGATCCGCCCGGAGTTCATTAAGGCTCATCGGGGACAGTGCCTCTGGACTGGCAGACTGGGCTAGTGGTTCCCCTCTTTAAGAAGGGGGACCAGAGAGTGTGTTCCAACTACAGGGGAATCACACTTCTCAGCCTCCCTGGTCAGGTCTATTCAGGGGCACTGGAGAGGAGGGTCCGCCAGGAGGTCAAATCTCTTGATTCAGGAGGAACAGTGTGGTTTTCGTTCTGGCCGTGGAACACTGGACCAGCTCTACACACTCTTCAGGATTCTTGAGGGTGCATGGGAGTTTGCCTGTCCGGTCTACATGTGTTTTGTGGACTTGGAGAAGGAATTCGACCGTGTTCCTCGGGAGGCCCTGTGGGGGGTGCTTCGGGAGTATGGGGTACCACACAGTCTTATCCGGGCTGTGCGGTCCCTGTATGCCCGGTGCTAGAGTCTGGTCCGCCTTGCTGGGAGTAAGTCGGATTTGTTCCCTGTGAGGGTTGGACTCCGCCAGGGCTGCCCTTTGTCACCGATTCTGTTCATATCCCGGATACAAGTGGCTGAAATGAGTTTCCTCCGCAGGGTGTCTGGGTTTTCCCTTAGAGATAAGGTGAGAAGCTCAGTCATCCGGGAGGGACAATGTGTAGAGCCACTGCTCCTCCGCATTGAGAGGAGCCAGTTGAGGTGGCTCGGGCATCTGATAAGGATGCCTCCTTGACGCCTCCCTTGGGAGGTGTTCCGGGCATGTCCCACCGGCAGAAGGCCCTGAGGACGACCCAGGACACGCTGGAGAGACTGTGTCTCTTGGCTGGCTTGGGAACGCTTCGGGATCCCGTCGGATGATCTGGAGGAGGTGGCTGGGCATAGGGACGTCTGGGCTTCCCTTTTAAGGCTGCTGCCCCCGCGACCCGACCTCGGATAAACGGAAGATAATGGATGAATGGATGGATAGTTTTTTGGATCATTTTCCAATGTTAAAAAACATGCCCTGGCGCAAAAAAGGTTGAAAAACACTGTTTACGATTTCAAATTTGACAAGGTACCAGGTAAGGCTTTAATTTATTGTCACACCTGTTTTCCAGTTAAGATGCCCATGTTACACTCATCAGCAGGCATTTGATTGCAAAAACATTAAAAAAAAAATTAGATTTCTCCAATTTCCAACTGAGATTACTCAATGTTAGTAGCCTTTGTAGTAATTATTTCAGTGCTATCCATATTCTCCAAACAGTTCAAAAACAGCACCCAATTTACTTTGGGTAAATTTTAGGATGGGGTCATTAAAAAGTTAAATATCAGTTATTTGCTTTCTTAATAACTAAAAACTGGGTTCGTATGAGTGATTGAAATCATTGAAATGGCTGAATTTTAATCCTTTGTTCTTAAGGATTGGTAAGTGTTTTCCAGTGGTAATTTGTAGTGGGAAGACATTCCTGCAACTAAAAATGTAATCTGCTACACATTACCGTCATTTACCCAACACCTACTGAATGTCACAAAAGTGAGTACACCCCTCACATTTGTGCAGAGATTTAATCATATTTTTTAATTGAACAACACTGAAGAAACATCGCATTTACACAACGTGTAAAGGTTATATAGCAACCTATTAATACATACTTATTTTTCCTCCTCAAAAGACTCAAAATATAGCCGTTAGTAGCTGACACATGCTTCACATCATCCGTGCCAATAAAAAAAATATATATTTTTCTCATCAGACCAGAGGCTATATTTTCCGTAAGCCATGGCCTTTGTTGACATACTTCTTTTCATTGTGTATAAGTGATGTTTCTTCAGTGATGTTCCATTAAACATTACAATGAAATCTCTTTAGGGGTGTACCAGTGTTCCCTCAATCGCGCACTGCCCGCACATTCTCAGCGCACAAGAAAATCTAGCCAGCGCAATGTTCCCTCTAAGCTGCGTGTGTGCGCAATTGTGCACTACTCAGAGCTTTTCCGCGCACAATAAAATCTAGCCAGCTCACAAAAATCAGGGCTCGAAATTGCTTTTTAAGAAGCGAATTAGAACAAAGTAGAACGAAGTTGAGTAAAGTCAGAGTTTTTCGAGAACTGGCTTCTTCGGCTCGGCTCACTAAAAAGAACCGGCTCTTTCGGGTCCCAAACGGCTCTTCAGGTTCTTTTTGCTTCTTTATTATGTAAAATCGTGCACAAAATTACTTAAAAGAAGGGGGGATAGAACAAAAAAGATAAAAATACCAAAATGAAAAAGTAGTGAAAAGCTGAGAAAAAAAGAAACAAAAGGAAGAGTAAAAAAAGAAAAAATTCAGAAAAAGCCAGAAAAAAACAAAAGAAAAACAAAGGAAAAACATACATAGAGAACAAAAAGAAAAAAGTAACAGCTAGGAAAAAATAAACACAATGAGATTTTTTTAAAGGAATTTAAAAAAAAGTAGAAAAAAACACGGAAAAAGAAGAAAAGGTTTGTGTTGCATTCAAATAATTTCCAATTATATCAAGTGAATCTTGTTGCCAACATTGTACTTCCACTAAAAAAATGTGATTAAGTACAGTTCTGCATCATGCAACCGACTAAATAAGCCCCCAAAAGTGTTAGTATTATGCGACAAAATACATCAGGAAAAAAAAGAAATGGATATCTTGTGAAAGAATTGTAAAAACAAATGAGGTTTGTAGGCCGTACAACCTTTGCAATAGTACATTAGTCAATTCATTCAAAAGAGAAAAATAATTTTGCATTGCCGGAAACTCAAAATATAACTTGATGTCAAGTTTTGGACATGTTTGATAATAACTTAGTTGCCACACTTGGTATTGCTGTTGCTCACTGTTGTTTCAAGTGTTGCTCACCGACTTTGTGTGAACGCTCAGACCCGTGCAAAATTACAGGGAACATTGGGGTGTACTCACTTTTGTGACATACTGTATATGGGGAGAGATTTGTCACAAAAATATTACCGATGTTTTGTTCAGATCTCAAAATATAATCACGATTTACTCAAGATCTAAAAATCATGATATATGCACACGCAAGATTAACAAGCGCATATGTAACTGATATATTTGTGGATCTGCAAAATACATGGTTCACACAGGATTGGTTCTTTTAATGGTATTGGAGAAAATAAAACAAATGACTTTGAAAGTAATTAAAACGTGCTTGAATTTGACCAAGTAATAGGTGTACAAACCCTATTATATGTATAAAAAGTTTTGGCCCTGTAATAAAATCAGCCCATCACCAACCCACTATTCAAATTTTTCTTTTCTGATCACATCCCCGCCAACTGAACCCTTTACAGAAATATTTGCACCACTGAGATCCGATATTTCAACTAAACTGACTCCACTGTGTCTGGTGGTCTTTTCTCACCTCTAATATCTACACTTAAATTCAGTCATTCTCCTCCCCCTCTTGGAATTTATTGCTCAGTAACATAAACAACTCAACCAGCCCTCACGTTTTTTTTTGTGTATTCTTAACTGAATAACCCCCCGCCCTCACACACCCGATTCTTTTAATCCTCACCTCCAATGCTTCCCGCTGGTTTCTCCTCTCAGAAAGCTAGGGTGGGATTGTTTTCTCTTTTGCGGCCAAATCCAGAAGGAACAGTGTTGTGTTACAGGGATAAAGCATGCATATTATTTTAAAGGTGGAAATGGTAAATTTGTGAAGTAGGTCATATTAACAGGGGAGCGACATGGAGATTCCGAAATCCCAGTTATCCTCCTAAAAATGAATAAAGCAAGCATATAACTTTAGGGAACACTAGAAACTAAATATATCCCTCTTTTTTCATTTGACAAACCCTAGATTTAAATGTAGCGGCTTTGCCATTTTCCTACTCTAAACTGACAACCTGAGGAACAGTTCCCTCCCACGTTTTCACTTTTTCCTCTCTCAAATCTCGCCAAAGTCTCTCAGTGTTGCCTTCTTTATCAGGGTTCTCGTCTTTCAACCTCTTTCAACCTCCAGGAATGCTTTGCTTGGTCTTTCTCACCACTTATTTTTTACCCAGCCAACCGCATGGCTGGTCTTTCTTCACTTATTGTCTTATTGTATTAAGTGTCTAGGTCACCAGTCACAAGATTTCAATTCAGGCAAAGGTAAATTAAGTTTCCATGCAGAATATCTGTGTGAGTGTGCATGGCAGGGGAGCTGTCCCAGTGGAGTTACAGTAAACAGATACAGCGGAGCCTTCCCATGATATCACGTCTCTTGTGTTTAGTCTATTAAATATAAAGACAAACGCATATGGATGCGATGATTTTAACTTAACTTATTTAGTCCGAGCCTGTCAACGCTGAATGACTAAAATGTATAAAAGTTAAGCCAAATGTATAAAAACACCAAACGCTTTGAAATGGCTTATATGACAGGGATGTCCAAACCTTTCAGAAAGTGGGCCAGATTTGGCAAGCTGAAAATGTGTGGGAGCCAAGTGTTCAGCTTGGCATTCTGTGCACAATCTTTAATAAATTCACCCCCAGTTTACAGTGCTTGGCAATTAGAGTCGCGACCTCGTAGCTCGGCTTTGTAGCATTTTCATTTGACTCGAAGGGTCTTGTGAAAAAGCGTTGCTGTGCTGTTAAAACAGATTGCAGTCACAAATTTATTTTGTATGTTGGTATCAATATTACTGTCAGACCACATTTCATTATTTTATGACAGAGGCCGTGGGCCGGTAAAATTTGGATCATGGGCATATGATCAGAAAACCCGAGGAATGCAAATTTTGGTTTGACATTAAAGCTTTTTTACGCATGAGCTGGTTTGTTCGTAGCAGTGTTTAATATAATCCAACCTCACAACAAGCATAAGCTTTGTTGCTTAGGTTCAGATCCTTACGTGGCTATAACTGGCTTTCGATAAAATGCGCAAGCGTTTACTCTGGACATGCTAGCACAGCCAAACCCTCTTCAAAGGCACACGTGGATTGCAAAACAACGGGAGCCACATGTGGTTTAGGTTAGCCACATTTTCCCCGTGCACTGGCCCCAACTAACCACTCGTACTCGACTGTGGTCAAATACAACTTGCATCCACCATGTTCATGTTTGTCTTTGCACACCATTTAGTACAAGGTCATGGCCCTCGGTGAGCTTGTCACCATTTAGGACTGTATACACTGACAACTGTATATTTGGACATTTGTTATTTAATACAAATGCACTTTTCTTATCACTACTACAATGTTTAACTTACTGCGATAGAGGTGATGATTAAAGTTTTGCTCTGTATATAATTTGAGGTCATGTTCTGCACTGCAATTGTGTTGTAAATGTATATCGTAGTAAAAGAATATGAAGGCCAACTTTTTCACTGCATAAAAACTGCAGCACACTTTCAAGGATTTGTCCTTTTGTCCTTTTTGAAGGGATTGCCTAGTACATTTTACCCAAGGTGTTCTAGGGAAAAAGGAAAACAGTTGTAACAATCATATTATACTATACTTACTTACTTACTTATTGCTCCAGCGAAGGTCGGGGGGTCCCGTCCCTGTGCGTTGAGCCGACCAGATGAACCAGGTTTTTCCAATGCTGGCGGTCTTGTGCCAGCTGTTCTGCATCCTCTACGGCAACTCCGTGTTGTTGGAGGTCGCCCGCAACGACGTCGAGCCATCGAGTGCGGGGTTTCCCTCGTGGTCGTCTCCAGCCTGCGGCCTTTGGGTCAAACTGGAGAATGGCTCGTGTCGGATGGTCTGGTGGTAGACGAAGGACATGGCCAAACCAGCGGGTGCGGCGTTGTGCGACCAAGGAAGATGCTTGGGGCTGGCACGTGCGGGCTCTGAGCTCTTTATTGGAGACTCGCTGGGGCCACCTGATGTTCTCGATGGTTCTGAGAGCCCTGCTATCAAAACCATCGATTCTTGTGGCCAGGGTGTCGTTCAGGGGCCATGTTTCTGAGCCATAAAGCAGGATAGGGAGTACGGCGAGGTTGTAAATGCGGAGCTTCGTCTTGCGTGCGATAGTCTGGTGCCGCCAGAGTGGTTTCCAGAGAGACTGCAGAGCAGATGCTGCCAGGGCTCTTCTGCGGAGAATCTCTGGTTTTAGGTCCCCATTGTCTGTCACCATGGACCCCAGATATACAAAGCTCTTGACAGGCTCTACGATGTCGCTACCAATTTGGATGGGAGGTGGATCTGGTCCATCACCGACATACATGAACTTGGTTTTCGTCCAACTCACTTGCAGGCCAAGCCGCGCTGCCTCTTCGCTGTAAATGCCCAGAGCGTCTCTCAGCTGGCTGTAGGAAGTGCTGAGAATGATGGTGTCGTCAGCATACTCCAGGTCAGTCAGGTGGTAGTTGCCGAAAGACACTCCGGGGATGCGCTCACTAACCCTGAACATCAGATGGTCGATGATGCAATTAAAAAGGTCGGGAGCAGCCACACAGCCTTGGCGAACGCCGCTGGAGATAGCAAACCAGTCGGAGTCAATGCCGTTGATACGGACACAGCTCTCTGTGTTGCTGTAGAGCAGCTTGAACAGGGCTATGATCTTGGGTGGTGCTCTGAGAGCTTGGAGGATGTTCCACAGTGAAGAGTGGCAGACGGTGTCAAAGGCGGCCTTCAGATCAATGAATCCGATATATAGATGGCGATCTTTACGAAATTCACGGGTCTTTTCTATCAGCAAACGGACGGCAGAGATGTGGTCCGTTGTGGAGCGGTTGGGCATAAAGCCAGCCTGCTGGGGACGGCGGCAGCTTCTGATTGCTGGAAGGGCACGGCTGAGCAAGATCCTGGTAAAGACCTTGCCCGGGATGGAGAGTAAGGTTATGCCTCTGTGGTTTCCACAGACAAGCCTGTCGCCCTTGCATTTCCAGAAGGGCAAGATGACTCCTCTGGTCCAGTCGGTGGGCAGCTGCTCCGATTCCCACACCTGGTTGAATAGGCGGGTTAGCCACTCCACCATGCCATCACCGCCGGCCTTGAGCATCTCGCCGGTAATGGCACAGATGCCGGGGGCTTTCTTGGTGTTCAGCTTCTTCAGAGCAGCTCTCACTTCCTCGGGTGTTACGGGGTCTGTGCAGCAGGTGTCGTTAGGAGGTGCTGTGCTCGCAGCCCGTAGGAGGGTGGGATCAGCCGGGATGGTGCTGTGCTGCAAGAGGAGGCTAAAGTGCTCCTTCCAGCGCTCGAGGCAGTTGGCTTCTGTCATGATGAGGTTGCCGTCTGAGTCCTTTACCAGGGCTGTCTTTATGTGTGGGCCGCTACGGGCTTGGCGTAGTAGACTGAATACGCGGCTCATGTTGTTGTTGTTGGCCGCGGACTCAAGCTGTTGGGCTTCTGCCTGCCAAAACCTCTCCCTATCTTCAGCAATGGCCACATTGCGCAGGCGATTCAGTCTCCGATACTCTGTGAGGTCGCCTCGGAGTCGGGCCTCACGCCGCTGGTCTATGATGTTTAGTGTCCTCTCTGATATCCAGGGCTTTCTCGGGGAGGATCGCGGGCGTCCGAGGACATTGTGAGCAGACTGGAGGACACTTTCCTTGAAGGCCGCCCAGTCTGTCAGCTTGTCAGGAGCCAGGGTATCAAGAGAGCGGCGGATGGAGCAACTGAAGTCTCTGGCGATGTTGGGGTCGCTGAGTCGGGAGGAGTCGGGGCGAGGCAGAGTCTTGTGCTGGTTGGCTCGGAGCTTTAGCTTGAGCTGGGCCACCAGCAGACGATGGTCTGTGTTGCCAAGCTGTGCTCCTCTGAACACCCGGCAGTTGGTTACAAACGACTTCCAGCGTCGTGATATCAGGATGTGGTCCAATCCCTTCCTGGTTCTGCCATCTGGGCTGTACCACGTCCAGTGATGGATGCATTTCCGGGGAAACCAGGTGTCAGCAACACAAAGGTTGTTTTGGTGGCAGAGGAGGAGGAGGCGGTTGCCATTGTCGTTTGTTGTGCTGTCAACGAAGGTGGTGCCGACAGGTGAGCCGGGGGACCGATCAATGCTGGATAGAGTGGCGTTGGCATCAGTGAGGATGATGGTGACGTCGTGTGGTGGGGCTTGGTTGACAGCCTGGTGGAGTTGGTCAAAGAACGCGTCCTTCGCATCCTCATCAGCGACATCGGTGGGGGCGTAGGCGACGATCACTGTCATCTTGCCGTGATGGTGGAGGAATCGAGCAGACAGTAGTCTGTCACTTATTGGTGTCCAGCTGATGAGGGACCTCCGGAGGGCTTTTGGAATGGCAAGAGCCACACCGTAAAGGCCGGTCCGACTCTCGGGGCCACTCCAGATGTAGCAATGGTTGCCAGCTGTTGTTTCACCATTGCCTTGCCATCGTACTTCACAGAGCCCTGCCATGGTGATGTTATAGCGACAGAGCTCTCGGGACAGCAGGGTGGCAGCTCCGGGGCGAAGGAGTGTCTGGACATTCCAGGTGGCGACACGGGTCTTATGACGAAGATCGATCCGTACTCGTTGGTCGGGGGCAGGCTGGGGTCCGTTACCGTGTTGGTCAGTCCGGCTTCTTTCTCTGGTCAGTTTCGTAACAAAGTGTGTTTCTCCTGGGTGAGTTGTTAGCCCTCCGCAGGATAGTCGGTTGGTGGGGCTGCCACCTCACAGCGTACCGACACGCTGGGGTCTTTGTTTGTCTGGAACCTACCCCGGAGACCGGCCCGCCATGGGTGACCCTACCAGGAGCAAGCTCCCGACGGTATCGCTCTCCAGGGTCACTGGAACACGCAAGCCCCCTCGCCGCATCAAGGCCAGACCCATCCGAGGGGGATATTATACTATACATAGCTATAATTATTTAGTATATTATTAATACTTCAATACTCTAACTCAGTACAACATCTTATTTATATCTGTACATTCAAGGAAACTGCGGGTCAGATGTATCGACATTTCGTTCTGTATACACATGTACAAGAATGACAATAAAGTATATCTGAATCTGTATCTATTGCATTAGTAATTTTATAAATTTAGCATGCATAACACTGCATCTCTTTATCTTCACAATAGCAATTTTATGAAACAAACGCGCCTTTCAACAAATAACACCTTTGTCTTTTTTTCCCCAAAACCTTGAAATCTAGCCATGAGTATAATCATCTTTAGAGGTGCTTTTCCAATGAGATTTTAACAAAAGAAAATTGCATCAAGAGGAAAATGAAGAAACCTTGAGAAGGGACCGCACATGTGGCATCCCCCTTTCAGGAATACCAGAGAGCAAATGATGTTGCAATCACAAATAATACAGAGATATTGTCCACGAAAAGTATAGGTTATTCATATGCTATAGAGTAGAAGTGTGTTTTAAGCTTGGATTTAAACATTTCCACTGAGGTTGCAGATCGGATCTCAGGGGGAAGAGCATTCCACAGCACCGGTGCCCGGATGGAGAACGCTCTCGAACCAGCGGAACACTTCTTGGCTCTTGGTTTTACCAGAAGACCGGCGCTCTCAGAACGAAGGCTTCGGACCGGAACATAGGGGGAAATCAGATCTGAAAGATATGAGGGAGCAAGTCCATGTATGATTTTGTATAATACTAAGAGAACCTTGAAATCACATCTTAGGCTAACAGGGAGCCAACGCAGGTTAGCCAAAATCGGCGTGATGTGATCTGACTTTTTTGTCCTAGTTAAAAGCCTTGCTGCAGCATTTTGTACCAGCTGAAGACATTTGATTCTGCACTTCGGGAGACCGGAGAGTAGTGCAGTAATCGAGACGGGAGGTAACAAACGCGTGAATTATAATCTCCGCATCCGACTGAGACAGTATAGGACGAATTTTAGCAATGTTGCGAAGATGGAAGAAATGGATCAAAGACTAATGCTCGGCGTTAGAAGAATCCCTCAACAAGAACGATTCAAAGAAAGCCTTCCAGATTGTAAAATATCCCACACAAACAAAACAGGCAATAGTCAGCAGCATTCAGATGAAGCAGGTATTAAGCTAACTGAAGAATAAGAGATCATGAATAGATGGCCTGAATACTGCTCCAAACTACAACCACCAGATATAGAGAGACCCTGAGGTCCTAAAGAATTCCGGCCCAGGGGAAAGTGACGACTTCCCTATCCTAAGAGAAGTAGAGGCAATAATTAACTCGCTGAAGAATGGAAAGTCTCCAGGAATCAACAACATCCCATTAGAACTCATACAAAGTGGTGGTGAGCAAACTAGACAATCTTGACAAAGATTTGCAGAAGGTTCTGGCAAACAGGACAGTGGCCATCTGCATGGACAAAATCGCTTGTAATTTACCAAAGAAAGGAAACCTTCAACAATGCTCCAACTACAGAACCATGCAAGTAAAGTTATGCTAAAGGTCCTACAGAACAGACTGAAACCACAAGCTGAAACTAGTCAGATAAAAGATGGTTTTCATGGAAGGAGCACTCCAGAACAGAATTCTATTCAGCAGATCCTATGTGAGAAGTGTCAACAACACCAGAGAAACCTCTATCACGTTTTTGTTGATTTCAAAAAGGCATTTGGCAGAGTATTGCAAGCAGGTTTATGGGTCACCATTTGGAGCTACAACATGGGCCAGAAACTAGTTCAGACCATTGTACAACTGTTTACCAATGACTCCAAAATTCAACATGGGGTACATCGATTAAGGGCCCGGTCACACAGCCGTTTGCGGCTGAATCACGGCCAGAAATTTCTGCGTGTGAAGCAGACGCTGTTGGACGCTTTGAGATCGTCATACAGACGAGATACAGCAGTGCTTTACACGCGGTCGAAAATTCACACGCGGTTGGCAGCGCAAAAAAGTTTTGCG
The DNA here is from genome assembly GCF_059441175.1 of Urocampus carinirostris. Lineage (NCBI taxonomy): Eukaryota > Metazoa > Chordata > Actinopteri > Syngnathiformes > Syngnathidae > Urocampus > Urocampus carinirostris. The sequence continues at coordinate 26,460,969 of NC_142368.1, forward strand.
CTGCTCAAAACTTTAGGGCCCGGTCACCAAGCCTTTCACGGGCGTATCGAGGCTGAATCACGGCCAGAAATTTTTGCCCGTGAAGCAGACGATGTTGGACGCTTTGAGATCGCAATATAGACGAGATAAAGCAGTGCTTTACACGCGGTCGAAAATTCACACGCGGTTGGCAGCGCAAAGAAGTTTTGCGCTGCTCAAAACTTTAGGGCCCGGTCACCAAGCCTTTCACGGGCGTATCGAGGCTGAATCACGGCCAGACATTTTTGCCCGTGAAGCAGACAATGTTGGACGCTTTGAGATCGCAATATAGACGAGATACAGCAGTGCTTTACACGCGGTCGGAAATTCACACGCGGTTGGCCGCGCGAAAAAGTTTTGCGCTGCTCAAAACTTTAGACCACGTGTTAACCGCGGGAGGCACACGAGGTAATGACGTGGAAATGACGCGGAACGACGTGCTCTGGCCGCGGCCAGGGCGTGGTTACACATGGGTAGGACGCGAAATTTCAGCCGGTAATCCTGGGTGGAGCACGGTCATAGCATGTTCTACGCCTGTATCGCGGTGTTATTACGTGAAATTAGCGTGTTACGCGTGTGACGGTCAAACGCCTTTCTCCGCGTATATACAGCGCGATTTGCCGAGCACACGTCAGTTGTGCTCGAGACGCCAAGGGGTGAAAATGGATCCCCGTCACCGTAGTGACCTCGTCTTAATCCATTTTTATTTCTTGACATTTATTTTCATTTCATAACAAGATAATAAAATCAAAATGAAAATCTATTACAATAATAACATATTGGCCTCTTTGGTGCCATAGCTTGAAATCTTGATCTTCACGGGACTGTGTCTTGAGCGATTATGATTTCTACAGCCCGGTGTTATGCCGAGAAATGCATCCCTGCCGAGCTTTGCATCCCCTCGCTACTACAACCACTTTTACCTCGTTTTGTCTCACTTTTAGGCAATGTAATAGCGAACATGTAACCAAATCCACTTCGTCTTGCATTTGTTGGGAATGTAATACAACATAAACCATTCCGTCTTTGTTTTTGTTGTGAACGTAATCGAACGGTAATGCACACCGTATATAAATCACTTTTGAGAACTGTTATGCACTCTACCGTAAAGCTTCTTATGCAGAAATAAGCTTTATGGTAGAGTGCATAACAGTTTCAATACGAGCGATTTGAATAGAAAAAGGCAAAATAAACATGTTACCTGCTTTGTATACGGCATGCATTACCGTTCGATTACATTCACAACAAATACAAAGACGGAATGGTTTAAGTTGTATTACATTCCCAACAAATGCAAGACGAAGTGGTTTTGGTTATATGTTCGCCATTAAATTCCCTAAAAGTGATATAAAAGTGAGATAAAACGAGGTAAAAGTGGTTGTAGTAGCGAGGGGATGCAAATCTCGGCAAGGATGCATTTCTCGGCATAACGCCAACTCGGCAGCTTTTATACCCGTGGTCCACACGAGAAAATGACGCAGAAATGACGCGATGAGGAAGCGGAAAAGTCGCCGGCGTCTGTTTTGCGGCCATACCACCGATGAACAGCGGGTTGGCCAATTTTGTGCATTTTCCATCGCAGGCAACCACGGGCAAAAAAACCCCGCAAAATTTTACCCGCGATACAGACGCAAACGGCTGTGTGACCGGGCCCTAAAGTATATCCATAGCAAATTGGGTTGCATGGATCCAACAAAAGAAATAACTTCACCAACTTGCTCTGAAGTGTAAACTTGTTAAGAGTCATCCCGTAATACATTGGCACTTTTAAAACGGTGACAGGATCAAGTGTGTGCCGCCCGGTGTGAAACAAGGTGACACATTTTGGCATTCCCAGCCCTTGATGAACATATCATAAAGCGCTAGTGTGTGATCCAGACGAGAGGTGGGCAGGAAAGTGTGTGGGAGAGGAAGCAATAGCCGCTTCAAGTGTGATAAGAAACTCTATGAGATAAAAGAGCTAGTGAAATAAACTTGCAGCTGCTCTCTCTCCCATTCCTGAGCTGCTTCATATTTACTGATAGCTTCAAAGAGGTAGTGTTTGCGTGATTGATCGGGCTCAGCCAGTCACCATAGCCCCTCCTCCGGCTTACTTCCCCAAACATGTGGAAAACAGACCGGGCTCTAGTCTGGATAATAGCACGAGCCCTAATCTGAAATTATTAGCCTACTTTCATGCAGACAAAACGGACTTTGGCCCTTCACTCTCGTTAGGTGTGTTTGTTTACTCAGCTAACTCGCTGGAAACCTCTACAAAAAGTTCACACGGGTTTTTATCCTGAAGTCACTTTGTTTGCGTTTCAGGGGTCTGCTTCTTGTCCACATGATTTTCCTTTTTTGGGCAGACATCACAAGATGAAGTGGTGGAGAAAAACACTACCTAAGTTCCATAAATGCCATTACTAACCTGACTTGTAATGGTGCCATTAGTCAGTTTCTCTCAGGCAGGCAGGAAATGAGTCACAATTTTCTTACTCTGATAATTTGTCAACAATTTTACGCATATTTTGGGGTTTGTTGATTTTAGGTGGACTAATTTAGTATGGTATTGGTGTCTTATTTTGCATGATAATAATCAAAATGAAAATTTTGATAAAGAGGAGAGGGATTTAAGAATTTGTTTAAATCAGTCAAAGCCCACCAGCTTCAAAAAACAGATAATATAAACCTTTTCACGAGTTTCACAATGTTGCATTCGATGGTTTTCAGGTGGTCTACTACTTACAGGGTTCATACGAGTGCTTGAAATCCTTGAAAATGCTTTAATTTTAATTGTATGTTTTCAAGGATTAAAAAGTGCTTGATTTTTGAGTGAATTGCACTTAAATGCCTGAAATTGTTTCCATGTTTCACAACAAGTCTGCTTAAAAATGACGCAGACACAGCTCTATGGTGGCTTGGCTTTGCCATTGTATTCCGTCTTCCCTCAATTCCTAATCGCCCAGATTTACCCTAAAAATATTTTTTTAATTTTAGTATTCATTTTTTTGTGTCAGTTGTGCCGAACCCATATTTATATCTGTGTGATATCTGCCCAAAACGTAGTATCTGATTCAATCAGCATTTTTATATCCCAAATCTGTGACATTTAGGCTCATACATCGTGCCCATTTTAGATTTGATAAACAAAAACCACTATGAAAAATAACATGCATAATTCGTACGGATATTGCATTGAATCATATTTGCACCTCCAGCATTGTAGTGAAAGTGAAGAAATTGTTCTGGAACACCCTTATATGACGCACGGATTCAGAAGACTTGACACAAATGAATTTGTTTCTCATGTAGAACCTCTCTGTTCCTTTTTATTCTTTTGCTCATTAGACCGATCACTCATATTTGTCACTTGCTTGCACACAATAAACAAAAAACACACACACAGAGTTCTTTTTTCATGAACCTCACAGCCCAACACTCCCATACAAAATGCATTATTTTAACATTGGGTAATGTTTAGTCACCCAAGAAGCTTTTTATAGACTCGGGTGAGCGTGAAAGAGACACAAATGTATATTTTCAAAGAGGATTTCGTACCATGTATTTCCACCCTACTGTTTTCTCTTGTCATCCCAGTTTAATTGCATTAAAAAGCATCCGTATGCTGATGTAGAGAGGCAGATTAAGTGGCTTTGTCTAGAGTTCATATTTGTGGGTGTGGGCGGAATGTGATGTTATTTATTCGCTATTAGGACTTAGCCTCGGCTTTTTCTCTGGATTTGAATGGATTTTACCTGAGTTTGGGAATAATAATTGTTTGTCGATGATTTTTTTTCTTTTTGACAAGTTACTGATTAAATTGTATTCACCTCCTGATTGCACTCAGTTTCTCTTTGTTAGCATGACAGTCAGAAAGGTGAAAAGGAAAAAAGAAAATCACAATTTTTTACTCTTGGAAAAATAAGCAAGGGAACAGTTGTAGAGGTTCATTTCATCACTTTAAAAGTCTTGTTCCTGAAAGGGAGCAGGTAGACATTGAGAGAAAAATATCCGTCCAAAGCGCAAAGAAGGCAGAATGAGATGCTTGTCGATGTGATACTCCCTGTTGACTTGTGCTCCAGCTTCCCTATTAATTATGCATACGGGAATTTCAGTTGGCCTAAATGGCAGGCCCAAGTCAGACGCTTTTCGCTGGACTACCTGCATGCATGCACTTGCTTTTGCAGTCATGAACCCTGGGATGCATCTTAATGTCTATCATTAACCCGCTCACCTGCTTCATATACACTCGCATACAGATAGTCTGTTTACCTGTTTGTTGTTGTGCGTGTGTGGTAGGGCATTTGTGTGTCAAGTAGAGGGTTGATGGAGCGGATTGACTCAGTTGCTCTTTGAAGGGTCCACTCTGAAGAAAAAGTGGCTCGGTGCAGAAAGAGGCAATCCTGTTGATGCATTTTTTTTGCAAACTCTTTGCAAAGCTGTAAACAAAATAATTCTAGAGAAGCTCATCGATTGCCATCATGTTTAACATTACTCCTTTCATTCATTCATTCATTCATTATCTGCACTGCTTATCCTCAGTAGGGTCGCGGGGGTGCTGGAGCCCATCCCAGCTATCTTCGGGCAGTAGGCAAGAGACCCCCTGAATGTTTTGCCAGCCAGTCCCAGGGCACAGAGACAGACAACTCACTCACTCATTCACACCTAGGGACAATTCGGACCGGCCTATTAAGCTGAACTGCATGTTTTTGGAATGTGGGAGGAAAACAGAGTGCCCGGAGGAAACCCACGCAAGTTTAGGGAGAACATGCAAACTCCACACAGGAAGGTTCAATCTAATGACATCAGAACTGTGCCGCATATGCGCTAACCACTGCGCTGTCATGCTTCCTTTTTAACATTTATCGTCAAACATTATTCTTTTCAAGTAAAATTTGTTCATTTGGCATTTAATAATAGTTTTTACTCTGATAGAAATCAAAATCATGCTTAAATTCATAAAAAATATATGACAATGTTGAACTTATTCTTTTACTTGAATGTAGTACCATATTTATTTATGAAGCCCTTTTGTTTTTTTACCTAAAAAAATAACTCAAAGTTTTGGTATGCATTATAAAAGAGGTTTAACAGTAGTATATTACTAGTTTTGTGCAATGGTTGATCAGTCAAATCAACAATGATATTGATGACACGGAAAGGCATTAGATTATATCTGATTATCACACTATTTTATTCATGTTACCAGGGACAAATGTTAGAGAAGGAGAAAACAGAAAGTCGTCCTGAAAGAGGGGATCAAATCCAGCTACCAGCCTTCCTGTGCGGAGCGTGTGGGTTTCCTCCGGGCACTCTGGTTTCCTCCCACATTCCAAAAACATGCATGTCAGGGTAATTGGCAGGTCTAAATTGTCCCTAGGTGTAAATGAGTAAGTGAGTTGTCTGTCTCTGTGTGCCCTTATATTGGCTGGCAACCAGTTCAGGGTGTTTCCTGCCCGCTGCCCGAAGGTAGCTGGGATGGGTTCCAGTTCCCCCGCGACCCTACTGAGGATAAGCAGTGCAGATAATGCATGGATATACAGTCTGGAGAGGGATGGGCACTGCTGGGCTGTACTTTCCTAAGACACACCGCAGCAAATGGTGCCGCTACAACCCAGGTGGTTAAGAGATCCTAAAACGTGAATTGTGTTTATAGTTTATGATGTCAATCCATCAGTTTTATCATCGCCTCATGTATTCAAAAACGATTGTCAATAACAAAGCCTAGTTTGAGTTAATAAAAAGTAAAACAAAATTGTATTCACATTTTTAATATTCAAATAAGGGGTGCACATTTTACATGGATAAATATATAAGAAAGCCAATTAGCATTTTTTGCAGCATCTGTATAAAATGAGCATCACCATTACTTAATGTTTCACTCATGTTTAAAATGAATGCAATCATTTTATGTACACTACCTACTTTTCTTGAAATTATTACTCTTGATTAATGTATATTTTAAAGTATTTTAGCACAGATTCATTTTTAAGTTACCCTAAAATGTATTTTACCCCCTTGGAAGGCCCTCATGTCTCCCCACTTAAAATTAGAGACTTATTGCCAGGTGGAAATAACAAACTATAAAGATATAAAGGCTTAACGCTAATTGGGGTATTGGTTGATTTTGTGAAAACTTTCTTGATCAGCACTTACTACTCAACATGGCCCTCAAATAACCAATTTAAATCAGCTTTTTTAGGTGATGTTGAGCAGAGTTGTTTTATTTTATTTTTTTGAGTCCTAAAGTTTTGTATGACTTTTTCCCCTGATTGTTATCTCTTACAACATATTTGCTCATATGTGGCAACAGTGGGGTGGCAAAACCAGACTTCAGAACTGCTGAATTGTGTTTACATGATGCCAGTGGTGGGACTGTGTCATCTGTATGTGTGTGTGTGTGTGTGCACGTGTGTGCGCGTGCATGCCAGCATCCATCTGTTACTACCCAGAAAAAAGTCCTACAGCACTGGTGCACATATGGAACACGCATTGACGTACAAACACACACACACACACACACACAGGTTACATTTGGGAGAATCCCCTCACCGATCCGCCCGTCCTCCTACCTCCTGCAGGGCCTCAGGACTTGTCCAGGTGTCCATCCTCCTCCCCCAACCCCCTTTGCTCATTTTCCACACTTCTCTACCTCCTCGCCGTCTGTCCCGTCCATGTTTGACATGCTTTTGGAGAGGCAACAGATTCCTCACATGCTGCGTGACAGTCGGTGTCAAGATGTATGTGGCAGAAGGGCGTTATATAGTTATGCCCAGGTTAACATTTTCAGTTTTCTTTTTTAGACAAATAACTTTGTATTTTTATTTTCTGAAGTAAAAGGAAATTCCCAAGGGCATGACGAAACAATAAATATTTAATGCTCTATCTCTATAAACAAGATCCCAAAACAGTCAACATATCTTTTTTAAAATAACAATCTTATGTGTTGGTTTACTTAAATTCCGTGTTTTTGTGTATGATGAACACTCGTGCACCCCGGCTCAAGCTAAGCATTGTTTGTGACAAACGTTACAATATGTGTGCCAATTATTCTAATTATTTATTGAGAACGTGAACAAGAAAGACAATACCAACATAAAATTTACCATGCATTTATTTAATTTCCTTCAAAATCTGATTCAACATCGGATACAATCACTTTTTTCCCTCTGTTGTGCTTTTTTGCATTTACAGTATATCTTTCGGGACGACTTTCTGTTTTCTCCATTTTCTAACATTCGTCTCTGGTACATACGTCATCTAGATCATTAGTTGTCTAGTGGATAGGATTCATTGCTCTCACTGCTGCAACCCAGATTTGATCTCCCCTTGCATCCAATATTTGCGATTGTGTTCAGTGAAGTTTATTGACTGATCAATCACTGCACAAATACGGAATCATACTATATGCGTTATTCAAAAATTGATTTACCAAGTCTTGACCAAAACATGTTGGTACTGGCGACAGTAAATTTTCGATTTAACACAAAGACAATTGGTGTTTCATTATGAAAAACATTAAGAAAATAGGAGAATGTACGTATTGTGGAGAAGTCCTAAGGAGGTATGTAAAAGGTATGTAAATGCTCATCATTCAGATTCAGATTCAGATTTACTTTATTGTCATTCGTGTACACGTGTATACAGAACGAAATGTCGATACATCTGACCCGCACAGTTTCTTTGAACGTCAGCCGGGATAGATAAGATTAACCATGTCTTCGTCAGAATTTTAGCGCAACAGTTCGTCATATCGCGGTTCGATGCCACTTCCAGTTGTTAAATGGTCCAGTTTATTGTCCAGAGAGCGAACGTTGGAGAGGAAAATGGATGGGAGAGGCGTTTTGCAGGGTTTAGCCTTTAGCCTAGCTGTTAGCCCGGCCCGACAACCTCGCTTCCTCGTCCGGCGGTCACGCCGCTGTCTTGCCACTCTGCTTCGCTGCTTTGTAGGCCGCTGGGTCTTGTTGACATAGCAGTCCGTGGCTAATAAACACTCCCGAGTGGTCGTAGCACCGAGCGCTTGATGTCTGGATGATCGCATATCCAGCAAAATAAACTGCGATCGTATCTTAATCTGCAGTTCGAGCCGACTTTGTGCGCCATCAAAACTGAGTCGAAGACTGGATCTTATGGCCGACGTGTAACAGGGGCGCCGCCATCATCTATTATTAACATGGTAACTGATAAGTTGTTGATGAAATGATTAGTTGTTGTCCCTTTACTTTGTATATTGTATACTGCTTGTATACATATTTCTTTATAATTAAATTTATACAAATGACCGCTTGTTTCAAAGGACATTCATCTTACTAAACGAAAATAAAGATAAATCTACAATTGAATATATAAGTGCAAAATTGAACTACAGTGAACTCTTGTTTATCGCGAGGAATACGCTCCAAAAAGAACCCATGATAGATGAAATCTGTGATTGGAAACTTTTGTTTAACAAATAAAAGAACTGTTTATTGTACATGTAAACATTCATTTTTTCCCCAATAACTACTCCCTTAGGAACTGTTTAGCCAATCTGAATGCAGATCGCAATGCATGATACAAACTGTTGAGGCAGTGAGACCGTGAAAGGTGCACCGAGGGATTACTGTATTGGTACTTGGTATCAATATTTTTGACTACTAAAGACTAGAGTATCAGTATAACTGGAAAAAAGTAATAAAAAAACATCAAAAAACATTTTTATCTTTCATTGTTTTGCTCTCGCCCGATTAGGTTGAACGTGGGCAATATGGCCCCAGAATTTAAAAATGAATTTACATGCAAACTGAGCTGAACGCTCACAAAATTTGCCGACCTGTCAGATACTATATTCTTTATTAAATAAAAGTATAATAGCAACATTGCAATAAAAAAGTGGAAAGGGGAATATAAAGAACCATTAAAGACAAGAAAATACTCAAGTTTTGTGCAGTTTCAGCTTCTATAAACCCGAGAGCGCTGAATACAGCTTATTAAGCAAGACTGTGTGCGCGTACGACAAGCATGATTTATTGAAACACACCTCAAACGTAGAGCTGAGATAAGATTGAGAGTTTGTAGGGAAAAGTTGCCGCACACATGCATAGCAAAGCCAAGTTCTTTATTGTATTACAGAGACCATCTTGTGTGAAAGGAAAAGCGTGAGTCAAGACTGATAGCTGAATTAATTCGGATTGCTCTGGTGGACTTTATTTTCAACTAGCATGACTTTTTTCCTTTCTCCCCTCTGCAACCCTTAAATGCGATTCTCCTCTGGTGTCAGTGCTCCTACTCATGTATACACTTCAGCAATTACATTCAACAGATGACACGGAGAGATTAAACAGAATGACAAAACCGGAGGACAGAGGATAAAGAGTAAAGGAAAGCACCAAAAAGAGGATGGCATAGCAGAAATCTGAAAGTGGGAAATGACACACATCGGCAGGAACAAAGGTGGAGAAATGGAATGTGACAGATGGATAGGAGAAAGAGATAGAATAGATAAATGAGATTTATCTATAATGAAATCAGCTTTAGTCTGCATGGCGGAATGTGCTCTATTCAGCCTTTCTGTGGTTACGGACAGATTTACCCTTTTAATATTCCAAGCGTCAGTTTGTGCTCACAGTGTGAAGAGCTTACGCCACTCTAAATGCAAAGTTAACTTATTCCAGCAGACACGATCTGTTGATTATGAGTCACACTTTATTTGAAGTCCATCATATAGTAGTAGTGACTCGTGCTGTTTACTTGATTGTATTTCCTCAATACAGTTATACTGCTTTAAAAAGTATTAACTTTTAATGTGACATATACTGTATGTTATCTGATTCAAGCAAATGTGCCAATACGAGAGATTCATTTTTCGGCCCTTTTGTGTTTAAGGGTATAGGTAATTGGCAAATGTCTTTACCTTGTTGTTGTGTATGTAGTAGGGTAGTAGGATTCAGGAAAGGCACGGACGGTACATTCATAGAGTGTTTACTTAACTTCTTCCCCGGTAGTTCTCAAGCACAAGTACAAGGCTGCACATTAGTATACAGCGACACCGCAGGAAGGGGAGTGTATTACACGACACCACATATTCCCTTTTTTGTTAGAATAGGACACAAACAGTAGCATTAATCTGAAATACGCAATAACTCTTCGGTAAGTATGAGCTTATAGAAAACATACCTTTCAATATTCATTACCAGATTAGAGGTAAATATTTATCAACCGTAAGCAATATTGTAAGGGACTATACTGTCAATATCGGTAAGCAAAAGTGTGTAAACCTTGTAAACGTAAGCAGACTGTATGAGGATCACATCAAAAACAAACATGACAATTTTTAAAACAATGAACATTCATCATGTCTTTTTTTTTTTTTTTTTACATCACCACATCTTTTCTGTATCTTTTTTTTTTTTAAGTCACGTAATCTTGAAGCCATGCAGGAGCATGTCGTATTCCCGGTGCACTTGGAGAGGGATGTGGTGAGGGCACAGTTTCAGGTTCAGGTCCAGGTGGCTCAGCACCTTGGTTGCTTGGCAGGAGGCAAGCATCAGCATCAGCAGGCTGTGGCGCTGAAGCAGCAGCACAGGTGGAAGAATGGGCAAGGTGGAAAGCATTCCACACCTTTCCATCAGACAGCAGATAAGTGGCTGGATCCTTTTGGGCTACCACCGTCAGTGGCTTGGTGAACTTTGAGTGTCCTTTGGCAATGATTCCAGGTTTGCGGATGCGAACTGCAGAGCCAATCTGGAAGCTGGGTGATTTTGCACCACGACGTTTGTCGGTGTATTGTTTTGACTTCCGTTGTTTGTTTTGTATGTCTTGTAGCATGTTGCCTTTGTCAGCAGTGGGGCGCATGGAGTGAAGACCTGTGATGTGAAGCTTTGTATTCAGTGGTCTACCATGCAACAGTTCAGCGGGGGACACTGAAGTCACGGCATGTGGTGTGGCTCTGTAAGTGTGTAAAAACTCAAGTGAAGAAGGCTTTCAGTGGTTTACCTTCGATGTTGGCTGTTTGTAGACAGTCCTTGAAGACTCTGTTGAAGCGCTCAATTTCACCGTTGGCCTGTGGGTAGTACACAGAGCTGCGACGGTGTGTGATGTTCCTGTCACTAAGGAATGCTTCAGACTCGGTCGACACAAACTGAGGGCCATTGTCAGTAACAATTTCCTGTGGATTACCTTCTCTGCTAAACACAATGGAAAGAAAAGTCATAACAGAGGCAGAAGTAACATTTGAGCAGAAGGCAATCTCAGGCCATCGGCTGTAATAGTCAATGAGGGTGATGGCGAAGTGGCATTCAGCAGGCGCAGAGTGAATAGGACCAACAATGTCCACAGCAACCTTTTCCCAGGCAGCAGTTGGGGTAGGCACAGGCTGTAATGGGGCAGTACGTGTGGTTGCGGTTTTGTCATGCTGCAAGCAGGTGGTGGATGATTTGATGGCGAGCTCAACGTGAGAATCCATTCCAGGCCACCAGTACAAGTCTCTCAGTCTTTGTTTTGTGCGGACGATCCCTTGGTGTGTAGCATGAGCAAGTTGGATCATTTTTTCTGTAGCTGTTGTGGTATCACAACACGATGAGTGCCACGCACAATGACACTGTTCTGCACGGCAAGCTCATTTTGCACACGAAAATATGGCAAGATGAGGGGGTCAAGGCCTTTTGCAGTACGAGGCCATCCCTTCTGCATGTAGTGTCGCACCTTCTGTAGCACCAGACATTCCTCACACGCACTGGAGAGCTCATCAGCAGTGACTGCAGTAAAATCAGGAGACACAGCAGCCACCATCTTCAACTCCATCTCCTCGTGGTCGTCTGTGATGGGGAGAGGCAAACATGACAAGCAATCTGCAGTAACATTCTCATGTCCCGGTTTTGTATTCGTTTCCAGTTTCGTCAGCTCCTCCGACACCTTGTCACGCACGGCATATGGGAGTCTGCGTAGTTTTTGCTGGACTGGAGGCACGTCAGCACGCACTTTAACTTTGTGTATAAAACCTGTAGCAACGCAGTGTGACTCATCTCCGATGCGGCAGGTGTTGCAATCTGCCCATCTTGTATGTGAAGACGAAGTGCAGTGAACAGGTCCATTCCCAGTAGTGGAGTACCGTCAGGAACTATGTAGAAATCAGTATGTGCACTCTGGTTGCAGTATGTAGCAGTAAGTTGAAGACAGCCCAACACTGGAATTGGCCTCTTCATGTAGGTCACCAGGCATACAGTAGGCTTTGAGAGAGGCACATGCATGAATGAATGTCTGTAAATTCTCTCTGGCAGAATTGAGACTGCTGAACCAGTGTCCACAAGCAGGTCAGTAGTAATTGACTGTTCATTCGCATGGAGAGCAACTGTACACGTAAGGTGCTTTGGGACTGCAGCTGTAGGGGCTACATGACACACAGTAAGGTCTGGGACAGTAACTTCTCTCACTGATCGAGTAGGAATTGCGCTGCGGCACACTTTACTAAAATGTCCAATTATTTCACATTGGTTGCATTTTGCATTTTTAGCAGGGCATTTGGGGTCATTTGCTAGATGAGAGTTGGAGCCACAACGGTAGCAGGTTTTGTGTTGATTCCTTTTATCTCTCGAGCGCTGTGTATGCGTGCTGCTCCGATTCATTTTATCTCTTTGTTGCACAAGCTTCACAGGAGCTTCGGGCACTTGCACAGGAGCAATAGCCTTAGCTTCTGTCATAGCGGATTTGATTTGTGTAGCAATAGTGATCGCTTTGTCAAGTTTTAAGTCCGTTTCCAACAGCAAGCGTTCTCTGATCCTCGAAGAGGACATCTTCTCAATGAATTGATCCCTAATCATATCATCAGCAAACGTGCCAAAGTCACAGTTAGTAATTAATTCCCTCAATGCGGCAATGAACTGAGCAGTGGTCTCGCCCGGTCTCTGAGCACGCTGACGGAACTTGCTACGCTCAGCCACGACATTCATCTTCGGTACAAAGAAAGTTTTTAGCGCATCACAGGTGGATTTGTAAGAAATGCCAGTGTCGGGAAGGGAAAGAAAAATTCTCTGCCCTTTTGTGCCTAAACAGTGCAGCAGTAGTGCGCGTTTTCGTTTGTCCGGCATGTCGTTTGCAGTCAATGCTAGCAGGTAATTTTCGAACACCTGAATCTATGTGGTGTACAACATCATAGGCTCACCCGGAGTTTCAAGCAAAGCAGGGGGTTGTGAGATTCCGATACAAGTCATCCTCGTCGCCAATATGTTGTGTATGTAGTAGGGTTGTAGTAGGATTCAGGACATGCACGGACGGTACATTCATAGAGTGTTTACTTAACTTCTTCCTCGGTAGTTCTCAAGCACAAGTTCAAGACTGCACATTAGTATACAGCGACACCGCAGGAAGGGGAGTGTATTACACGACACCACACTTGTCCCATTCACTTTTACAGTTATTAATTAAATAAAATAAGTAAATACGGACGCTGCCCTCTTGACAAACTTCCGGACAATCGTGCGTTAGTCAAATTTGTTCGTAAGTTGCTTCAGTACTATATCTGGCATGTTTAAGGTTTATGTAAGTATGTTTAAGGCTTTTATATGTTACCTGTATTGTTTTGTACTAAAAAAATAAACATTTTATAAAAGAATATGCTCCATCAAGATAGATAAAGTTGAGTTTAACTTATTTTTGAAAGATGCGCTTCAAGAGGTCCACCTCTGTGGTAAAAAGTGGCCGCAAAAAAGTCTTCTGACCATTTTCTCGACCGCATCAAGCTTTCTTATTCTGCTTTCATTTCATAAGGGACGGCTCGCCTCACCTTTACGCTTTACACCAAACTTATCGAATGGATGCACGAGATATTAAACAATCAAAATGTGAAAGTCCTTAGCGTGCTGGAGATAGTATAGACGTAGACAGTATAGAATGTTTACACACGAACTAGGAAGAGGAAGCTGATTTTTTTTCTTCCGCGTGGATGCTGGGTGACCTCTCACAGTGCCACATGCCGGTAGCGGCGGAAAGAAGCACCACAGTAATGTCCTGTACTCGGAAAAAGCTGCACACGATACAAAATCTAACTTACAGCAATGCCCGGATATTTTTCGACATCCCGAAAAAAATATTCGTATCCACTGATTCACGTAAGTCGAATGGTCGTAAGAAGGGCGTCTGTATACCTTGTTCAACTGGCAAATAATTATGTTCATTTTTATACATTTAACAGACAATAATTGTTTAAAACATATTTTAAAGAGCAATTATAAGAAGAATTTTATTAAATCATTTGATTGGGGGATTTTAAGAATATACATATTTTTAGAAATACATTTTTGTTTTGAGAAATATTTTTGGGTAAATATTTTTCACATTTAAAATTATTATTATTATTAAAGATAAAGTGTAGTAACGTTTTTAAGAAATAGCTTTAAATGAGGAGAATTATTCAACGCTGCAATATAAGATAATTTTGTCTGATTAAGAAAAAATATTTCTGATTTTACTCGAAAAATAATCTGGAATGAAAGTACAATAAGAGAAATAATCTGCCAGTGGAAAAGGAATTCATTTTGCAAAGCAAACTATGGCCAGAAATGCACATCTTAGAACAGGAGTCTCCAACCTTTATTAATTTTAGAGCTACACATTTCTGAGGTCATGGGTTAAAATCCAGCTATTAGCCTTCCTATGCAGAGTTTGCATGCTCTCCCTGTGCTTGCGTGGGTTTCCTCCGGGCACACCGGTTTCCTCCCACATTCCAAAAAACATGCATGTCAGGTTATTGGCCAGCCCAAATGTTCCCTAGGTGTGAATGAGCATGTGTGTGGTCTGTCTCTGTTTGATCTGCGACTTGCTGGCAACCAGTTCAGGGTGTCTACTGCCCACTGCCTGAAGATGGCTGGGATGGGCTCTAGCACTCCCACGACCCTACTGAGGATAAGCGGTGCAGATAATGGATAGATGGATGGTATGCATCACTGAAATTTATAGTATTAGTACTATGTGATACAGAGTGAGTCTAGTTACATTTTCTGACGATTACATTTTATCTAGGGCACCACAGCATTCATATTTATAATGTGTATGCAAAATATAAGTTGAAAAGCAAAACCCCCACTTTTCCTCAATAAAACTCACCCACTCACCCACACAGCCGCCGCCATAGATGAGTAAAAACGATGGATTTTGCTTCTTCGTTGTCTTCACAAATACATTACTCCAAACAATAGATATTAGGATTCCATAAGTGTTTTAAATGAATCCTCTAGGTTAAGTTCCGCTTTAATATTGGTGTGAAAACGCAAGATGCTGTTTACTTCTATGTAAGAATGAAGACAATGCCTTTTCACAGAGATGCAACGCCACGCGTGTTAGTGCACGGACATTTTTCATGCTCACTTCGCTTCCAGAGTCCTTCGTTTTTCTTCGCAAAGAGTCACTTTGCCTCAGGGCAACATGAGCATTCACTCGCGTTCACATCCACTCACATTGCCCACAGCTACGCATTTGGTCTAAGGAAGCTGCTTTTTACTCTTCAAGTTGTTTGTTGGTGAGTGCTGAGCCTCCCCCTTTTTTCTTTGCTGTGGGCATAACATCATACACTCACATTTTCACAGTGATTTGCAGACGGACAAACACATTTTAAATTCGAGCTGTGTAGACGTTTACTCTTGTGGGCATCGCAGCATAACACACACAACCACACACTCCAACATTAAGTATGGGGTGCCCAGAGTTACAGGCTATGTGACCTACGACGTCCCTATAAAACTGTTTCAGTCTCCGTAGCTGGTTTTCTTTCTGTATTTAACATATACGCAGGGCACACCGTCCGATAGGGCACGAGTGCCCTCTGCCGTGGCCGCGGATGTGCTGAAAAATCACAACCGCCATTGGAAATGTGAACGATGTCACAAAAGCATTGGATTTCACCTAAAAATCAGGATTTAGTTAAGCTCTACAATATGATTGGCAGCTCCATCGTGTCACAGCTACACCCACAGGTTTGCATGAGACACAGGGCACACTGCACGATAGGGCTTTTATGTGCGCCTTATGGTCATGAAAATACGTTAGTCCATAAAGGGCTGATTTTTAACTTCTTCTTAATTTTGGCATGAAGTTGATTCAATTATGTGAAAAAGTATAATAAAAACAAAAAAAATCGGTACAATGAAAAATAAATGTTTTTTTGATAATACTGCAGATTCGGACAAAATTTTAATAAAGATGCCCTATCTAAAACAAAGTAGGCCCTCTGCTTGGTCAATAGAAGCATAAACCCATTTTCTAGGGACAACCAAATAAATAACAAATTAAAATCAAACAAACATTTTGTTTACCCAAATAACCAAGAACAGGGTCATTAGCAGCAGTGGAACCGTAAGTAAAACAAATTTGATGTGCATTTTGTCAAGAAAATTTAGTGGTCAACTGTAAAGTCTGTAACAAAAGAACTTAGCGATTCTCAACAGTTTGAAATCAAACAGTTTTAACAACTGATGTTTGTTGTTTTGAACATATTAACAATTGATATTTGTTCTTTAAACTGCATGCATTTAAATTAAAATCTGTTTGTCTGGCACAGTCTGCTATAACGCCCAAGCTCTCTTTCATCGCAAAATATACTGTATAAAATGTACAATGCATGTCATCAAAACCGTATTGGCTTGAATGTTACTGCCACGTACGCGCTAACCACTCACCTGTCGTGTAACCACTAGTAACCACTACATCTTAAAACCTCACAATGTACTTATTTTCATTTATATGATGTACTGTATATCTTTTTTTCCTATTTAATATCTACTTAAATTATTAAATCCAATTTACAAGGTAAACACAAAGAATTTGTAAATTGTATTTTTCCAACATTTTTTAAGGTCGGGCAAAAAATTGTGCATGTTTTATTTAATACTGGCACTGAATTTAGATAAATTGGAGTCACGTGATTGGGGCCTCGAGAAATAATTATCAGAAAGAGAGGAGAGGACATTTAAAACAGGTGAATCTTTGTGCGCTCTCTAACTGGCTCTCCCGGCTTTTAACAAAGCATGCTGTCCATTACCATTAACATGAGCAAGAAAAAGACTGCTCCTCTTTTGCCCGAGTGTGCACTTCCGAGATAAAAAGAATGACCTTTTTTGTCTGTTTATTCAAACATTTTTGTTTTTGCCTGGTCAACAGTCTGGTTTTTGTTGTCCTCTAACTTTGCCATTATCCATGGTCGGAAAAAAATCTATTAAAGCTCACTTGACAACCACAGTAAATGATATGCTTTGGATTCTTTTGCATACCCAGCACAAAAAAAATCTCATTTCAAGTGTTTTTTTTAATTTAAACAAGTATTATTTATCTATTTATTTATCTATTATTTTAAGAGGTGTTTTTTTTTACCTTAAATAAAACTAGATAAAATGTATCATTTGCCTGATAACACAATTTTGCTTATTTTGAGTTTGTTTTTTTAATCTGTTATTGAAACTAGATGAAGTATCTAGAAAAAAAGACCAAACTTGGTATGTAGAAAAATTATTTTGTTTTAAATAACGATATCTCTACCTCATACGTTTTAGTGCAGTCATTTCGGATGTGCAGAAAAATGCTATTAAATAATGCCCGCCACATAGTGATGAATGTTGAAATAGCTCAAATGTCATCTGGTGTGGAAACGTTTTTAGTATTTTCAAATGATTTGAGGTCAGTTCCAGTACTGATTAAAACATATTCTGGAACTCCGGTGCTGGAGCGTCACTTGTCCTGCATACTTTTGGAGGTTTCTCTTTTTCAACTCAGGTGATACAAGCTTGTTAATGAACCCAGTGATTGGAATCACCTGATCTGGAGCAGAAAAACCTTAAAAATCATGCTGGACATGCTCACTCGAGGACCAGAGTTTTAAGGACTGGACTAAAGGTTGCCATGAAGATGTAAGACATTGGTGTAATTGAACTATTAAGTTTAAACTTTAGTAGACACTCAAACTAAGAGAAGAAGACATTATTGATTTTGAACTCGCAAGGAGAACAAGAAGTAGAATTCCCAGATAAGAAAAATTCCATCGCTTCCTAAAGATCTCCTATTTTTACTGAATCTTCAAGGTTTCAAAATAAAAAGATCATATCAAAGAACACGAACAACATTGGCCAATAGCCAATGATGCCATGGTCAAAACAACGAACAACAGTAATTCCAAACAAGGAACTAGCATCGCATAAAATGTCCTTTCCACTCACCCACTAGTAACATACTTGTCAGGAACTCAGAAGGGAATACTGAAGACAAGTTGCGGTGGACGTTTATTCTTAGATCACATGAAGACAATGCAGCTAGTCTTCACTTGTTTTCTATTATCAAGGTCTTCCGACAGTTCACTGAAAAAATCCAAATGGCGTTAATGACTTGGCATGGATATGCCACAATGGGACAAGAGCCTGTGAGCGTGTAATAGAGTGTCTAGGGAACAAATGGAGGTCGGCGTTTTGATGTGTGTCAGTGAGTAGGATGCTGTGGGAAAGTTTTAATGCCATACGCACAATATAGGGCACTTTGGTGATAATGGTCAGTGTCCATGTTTTGGCGAACATTATAGCTGTTATGTAAATGCTTCAGTGGTACCCTCCTGTAGTTGTCCTTTCCTAATGGTAAAATCCAAAAACGCCCCTAGCAAACCACATGTCTGAGAAAGAACTAGAACACTAGGTCTGATGTCCTGAGGCAACCGACCTCAAAAGAATTTCTGCCCATGAAACAGACACTTAAGGTCATATTTTCACTAGGTTGCATGCACTGTGGACATCTTTTCATTATCTGTAACCGGTGAATAATGAACCCATTTATTTCGTGACTAACATCCACTTACCTAAAGTAGTAAAATATGTTTTCAAGGCTGTGCAGGATCCTTGAATGGCAAAAGTGTTTTTCTGTTCATGACATATTTTTTGACACTTTCTACAGAGGCAGCAAAGAGCAAATCATTTGTTATTGTCCTCAAATCAATGGCCTGGCTCTCTCCCAAGGTCAAGAAAAACATTTTTTTTGCTTACAGGAGATAGTTTTGGCTGTCAGTTCAAGTACTGAAAAGAAAAAAAAATCCATGACTATGAGTTTTTAACTCAGGGACGAGCGATATTGTTAAAAATATGTGTCATTTGAATTTTTTTCCCCATTCAGAACACTCCAACTACCTATAGCAATTGCAACGAATGTTTATTTGGATATTTGGATTTTTCCTTTATTTAATTGATTCATCTGTGAAACTAAAACCTTTTTTTCCCATTTCATTTCAACTAGGTGCATGATGCAATCCCTGTGGCGATATCTAGAGTGAACTTTTACCCATTGGCATAACCAAACTGTTTAGGGGGGTGCTCAACCCCACAAAATTATGGTATTTTAAAAACTTTTTCCTGATTAAAGAACAGGGTAAGCTTAAAAATGATAAAAACACTAAATAAGAAAATCAAAAAAGAAAACAAAACACAAATGTGAACAACGCAGTGTCGCAAATACTCCACTGCCTTGAAATAGTTCCGCCCATTTAATTCAGGGTACTGCTCTAGAGCTAGGATTTGGGTTAAACTGGGCCAAATTGACTTTCCATAGGAAAGCTTCTGACATTCCACTGTTCTCAATTATATATTTTTTGCTGCGCATATAAGATCTAAAAATACATTCAGAATGTAGGTGAAATAATTAAAAAATAATATAAAACAAGTATAGATGGTTCTGTAGTTTGCATGGGCTTTACTTACATTAAACAGATATTGTTTATTATGCGACCACTAGATGTTGCTGTATTGTGTTGTGCAACCAGAAATGAATGCAGGAAAAAATACTAACTATGGCGACTCAAAGTGACCAAAATACACGATTTTACCTCCCATTTGCTTGCGCAGCCTTTTTTGAGTTTTTCAGTTACCCTTAGCAGCAAGATGGTTGACCATTAGCTCACGTTATGTAAAATGAATGCAAAGTTCTCAAGCAAAGAGCATTTTCCCCAACTGCACGTCTGTACTATAGTTCGTGTATTTTGGACTATTTTTAAAATCAATATTATTGTTTTTAATCATTGTTTTTTTGTAACACTAGGAGGCGATCAATAATACAACGTCCCTTTAAACTTTAATGTTACGGTGGGGGCATCAAAAAATTACCCCGCGGGCTGCAATTGGGCCCCGGGCTGCATGTTATAGACCCCTGCCCTAGACTGTCTACCGACTAGGGTCTCACCAAACTCTATGAGAAACAATGTTAAGTACTCACAAAAAATAGCACTGGTCTGAAATCGCAAATGTTTTTTTTCCCCAAAATCGTGCAGCCCTACCAAAAGGCATGTAAACTATTAATTAGTCGTATAAATCGCTTCAAGAGGAGGCGGCGCCGCCAGGCTTTACTTGCCCAAGACACACCACAATAAATACAACCCTAGTGGTTAAGATATCCAAACAACCAACCAACCATAAATGGTTGACGAATAATTTTGTAATGGATTAGTCAATTAGTTGCTGCATCTCTAATTCCAGCCATTTCCCATTATTTCCCTGATTGGAATGGCAGATCATATAAAGAGTCCTAGATCTCAATAAAGAACTGTGTAGGACTTTCTTTCAGCTAACAGGATTTGTAATATTTTCGTCAAATGGCCATACTTGAGCTGACTTGCTTTTCAGTGCCCAATACTGCTTTTGAGACATTCAATTAAGTCACAGAAATTTGATCACAGAACTTCTTTCTGACCGTTCTAGTTTACCAGTGGTTAGTTGGTTACTCAAGCAGTATAACCCAAAGCAGAATGAGGCGCTAACATGCTTTTTGCATAGTGAGAAAAGTAGATAGATAGATAGATACTTTGTTCATCCCCGAAGGGAAATTCACATTTCCAGCAGCATCCCTGAGCTGAGAACAATCGAGAACAATCGAAAATAACACGGGAGCTGCTGGAGTGGCTGCCATTCGTGACGGCGCCGGAAGAAAAGATTCAATTTGAATCATGTACAAACAAACAAACAATTGAATCATGTACAAACAAACAAACAAACAAAATATTCATGTTTCAATAAGTGGAGTGTTAATAAAATGGGGGGAAATAATTTCTGATACTGATATAACCAGGTAAAACTAATTTTAAGTTACCTGTCCAAATGAATGTTGTGCCATCTCACCTTTCCCACTCTCTCTCCTCTCACCTTTCCCACTCTCTCTCCTGCAGTTGACTTGCTGCTGCTCGCTCCTGAAACTAATACTTACCTCTTTGTGTATTGTGCAGTCCCTTCTCAAGTTTCTTCATCTTCCTCGTGTTGAGGTTTTTGAGTTTGAGTGAGCCTTATTTTCCACTCTTTCCTGCTGCTTTTAGATAGATAGATAGATAGATACTTTGTTCATCCCCGAAGGGAAATTCACATTTCCAGCAGCATCCCTGAGCTGAGAACAATCGAGAACAATAGATGTCTAGATAGATAGATGGATAGATGTCTAGATGGATAGATGTCTAGATAGATAGATGTCTAGATAGATATATAGATAGATGTCTAGATAGATAGATAGATGTCTAGATACCATATTCATCCCTGCAGGGAAATTCACAATTACATTACTACTTACCCTTAAGAGGTCATCAATCCGGCCCTCTTTCTTTTCCAGGTCAGAGTTCTTGATCCTCTCCAGCGCTTTCAGCTTTATCAGTGTTAGCTCGGACTGGGTTGATTTGTGAATGACAGAATATCAGTTTATGCAATTTAAAAGAGACTAGTCTATGGGTGAAATAACCACCATATATAACACACACAGTTATGTACACAAAGAATCAATAGAAATCTTGCAAACGTAGACATTTGGCATCAATATAAAAACATTTTTACCCATTGATGCTATTCCGTTCCTAAAACTGAAGGCCAGTCTTGGAATTTAAACTAAAAACTCTAAATTTATTTGACTATTAAGCCTCAACCCAGCGCATAATATCAGTTTACTGTCCTCACTGAGGGCAGACAGAGACAAAGAAACCAAACGAAAGGACACATTCAACAATACTGTCTGCCTGAGGCAGCTGCACCGTAATTTGAGTTGGAAACCGGTTGAACTCATTCAAAGAGCGTTCAAATTTGACAATAGACTTGAGTAAAGGAAAACGACACTCCCGTGGAGTGACTATGCACCTATCTTTTACGCCGCCCCGTGCCACGTCATATATTCACAGTTGGATCACGATTAATATAATTTGTCATTAAAGCTCATAAACGAGTGTCCCTATAAAAAAAACCTCCATGATTTCACTCAGAAGGACGCACATATTTGATGATTTTGCTACAATCTTCAATTACTTTTTTTAATACCTCACAGACAAAACCTCTATATTGTAATTGTAATAACTGCTCTGCATCGGCTACTTAACCTATATTGTATCAAGTGCTGACTCCTAATACTAATTCACTGCATTTATGCATACACTTTTAGCTGTAGGAGAGGTAGAGATACGGTATTGTGGCTCACATTTCACACTTCTCCCGCCCTCTGGGTGCTTTTGCTCCCGTGCCAAAAGTGGTGGTTGACCACATTTTACAGTCAAGAGTGACATGAAGTAGAGCACACCCAGATACTTGCCTATGACGTGATGTCATGTTCCCAAGCGTAATTCCAATAAGTCTTCGAATATTTTAGCCACAGAGAAACAGTGGGGTTCACATTCCTGTATCAAAAGCACAATAGAAACCCAAGCACATTTACAGAACTCAAAATGTGCTCTATATAGCATTTTATTCTCTTATAATGTATTGAAATTTTAAGTTCATGGTCATATTGGTTAATGGCATGCGACATATCAAAAATTCTGAATTTTGATTAAAAAAAATAGTGATCTTGATTGTGTAATGTTTTTAAGTATTAATGAGTGTATAAAACTAATTTGCACATTTCTGATCATTTCGCAGAGATTTTACACTCCAAGAAAACAAATAAAGCCTGTTAAAATTCTAAATGGAAATGTGTTTTTTAGGACAGGACATGTTTTTTAAAAATAAATGGTTACAATGCTAGTATAAGCAGCTAGTGGCTGCATCCGCCACATTTGCTTTAGCTCACAAGCACGCAACGCTAGCATTAGTTACGAGCGTCCTTGACTTTAACGTTTGTGGCTTTTTGACACTAAACAGAAAAAAATGTTCTTCAGAGCCTAGATAAAATGTATTTGGGGAAATCACTATTACACCCAAAGTCCTTTCCACTAATACATCGTCATATCACCGACCATTAATATTGCTAAATACTGATGCTAAATGTATGAAATTGCAGCTGAACCAAAACATCCAGTGTCATCAAACTGTAAAAAAAATGTGTATTCAGAAAACAGTTACCTAAATGAGCATTAAACCTTTTTTGGGGGAGAACTTTTCAGATTGTCTCTAAATGCCTTTTTTACATTCAATCAGAGTCAAGTTGGTATTAGGTGCTATGTAAATACGGACTTAAAAGTAGTTCATTATGTACAACATTTTAAGAAACAAGGACTGGCGTCTTGGGGAAATCCAATGGTATTTGTTTTCCGTCTCCTGTTTTAAACCCCACCACTGCTAAGCACAATCTTGTAACAGAAAAAAAAATGTATGCTTAAACTCTGGAGACCCCTGGTGAGCCAGTTGACGTCTGGCCTGCTTATATCTGTGATCCCCAGGTGTATTAGCTTTTCTTTGTTTTTGAGCATCTGAGGCTCCACTGCTGCATTGTTTGCAGTTTTGTCTGAACCCGGAGTGAAACGTCATTTCCACCAGGACTCTAAATGCTATCGTTAGATATCTTTTGTTGTGAGACAGAACTGTGTCACAAACAACGATAAAAGACAACATCTTTCATGTTCGACTTTATATAATTAAATTTTTAGCGGTCTCACTCGTCCAACGAACGTTTTTACAGTCGTTATTTTTGTAGCTATATCCCCTTTTGAGATTGTAGTTTTTTTATCAAATGTTTACCAATTTTCTTTTTGCGACTGTCCCGCCCTTTCGTGTTACTGCTGTTTCAGGTTATTCTTTGTACGTAGGCACCGCTGGGCATACCGGACAAGAGAAATGCTTCTGCTGCACAACCACAGAATAGACTAAATCCCAGCCTCTGCGCATTGGGAAAATTGCACCGCTTTTGCGGCAACTTACCGGGAATTGGAGGGTTCATCCTGTCAATTCACTGTGTCCTCGCACTCCCCAAGATAGCTGATACAGATTGAACTGATATTTTTTGACTGATAGCAGGAATCTTCCAGGAGTCACGTTTTTCATAACTTCCCCCTGCGTGACCCATCCTTACCCACTTCCAGTAATCCTGATATATACACTGTACTTCGTTGGAATGTGTTCCTGTCTCTGTGGGTTGTCATTTAACGTGTGTTTGTTCTACGCTTATCTCATCCACTCCAGACCTGCTTTTCATTCCAAAACCTCAGCTCTGGCCCAATTGGCTTAAGAGACTTGCTGCAAACTGTCCGCTCAGTGATTGAGACATTAAAATTCTCTGCAATGGCTGGGGCATTATTTTGTCATTTTACCCTGGTAATCCATGTCGAAAGGTCTGGCTACTGTGTGTTGTTACTGCTGTTTTCAAGAGTTCCTGCTCCTCTGAATGTACTCAGTTTTAATTTTATTTTCTGTTCCAGAATATTGTGCTTAGTTCTAGATGGATTTCTAAAAAAACTGTACTTTTGGGGGTTGAATCGATTTGGTTAATACTTTTAATCACCGATTCACCTGAGATCAGACGGTGCCAATCTTGGGTTCGAAAGCTGTGGCGTAAACAATTTTCCCTGGCCCACTTGAAAACAGGATTGTATGCTCACTTACCCTGTAAAGTTTTGTACCAGGGACAAAGTTGCTTCAGTTGAGTGTGTTTGCCTGCCACTGGAAAATCTCCGGCTAAAATGTTGTGAGCACTACGTAATGCATTGGGTATTTAAAAAAACAAAAACAAAAGTCCACTCTAATTTCTACATTTGTCTCCAAGCCTGTCTGACATTATTGTGAAATTTCAGTGGAAAATGTCTAATAGTAATTCGGACAAAGTACAGAATTCGCGTTCCAAACTAAACTAACAATAATACAACCTTAATATAAAAGGGGTACACCGAGCTTATTTTTACTGCCGATCACAGATCACATTTTTTTAAAAAGACAAAACTGCCAATCTCGATTCATTCTTTCCAATCATGTTTTATCGTAAGACATTGAACAATATTAGCCAAGCAATCAAGTGGTTGTTTAATCGCTTGTGCTCATAAAATGAAAATGCCATTAGTCATTTTATCTGACCTTATCAGACCAAAACCTTGGGTTTATTTTAGAAGTTATGCCCTAATATTTAGGAAATCGGGGTAAATAAATTGGCCTACACTATCTTCTCTACATCCAACTATTAATTTTTATTGTAACAATTTACCTGTAATAAAACAAACATTTATGAAGTTATTGAGTTATTGTCACCGTTAAGTGCATAGATGCATGACAGACATTTAAGTCATATTAAATGATCGCTTTCCTGCAATGTTGCCATTCTGCTAGAAATGTTAAGCACTAACGTGGGTACTGAGTAAGTCAGGCATCATTTCGAGGTCAAGGGAGTGGCAAAAGGGAGCAGGGAAGTAGCCAGTTCATACATGTCGTTTGGGGATTTTGGTACTGAATTACCAACTGTGCTCTCACTT
Organism: Urocampus carinirostris; assembly: GCF_059441175.1. Lineage (NCBI taxonomy): Eukaryota > Metazoa > Chordata > Actinopteri > Syngnathiformes > Syngnathidae > Urocampus > Urocampus carinirostris. The sequence goes on from NC_142368.1 coordinate 26,486,590, forward strand.
CTGAGAGCTGATCCGAGCCCTGCCAAGGAGCTTTATCTTTACCTCCTGTAGTCGCCCCCCATTCAGAATAACACACTGACATTGCCTTTAATCCTGGAGTTTTACTAGCTGCTCATTTTAGCGATGCAGCCATCGCAAATGTTTACCTTGTCATGCTCCACAGCACACTCCAACATGTCAGATTTCACAACACCCTCCCGTATTTTATAGAGGGCTGTTAAGAGAGAGCACTTCTAGTTTGAACAAGCTGGTTAGAGACTGCATGTGGGCAACTGGGTCTGGTGAAAGTTGGATCGCTCAACTTTCCTAAGAATGGACTGAAATATGATCCCTTTGGACTTTTGGGTGAACGCAATAACAAAGGGGTGCTGAAGATAAGCCTCAGGATGTTTTACAGTCTTGCTTCTTTTGCACTGAGAATTCACTTATCTTGGATTTGATTGCCACAGGGAATATTAATTGGGAGTATGCAGTTGTAAATTATTTTTAATTAATGCACATAGAAAATAATCAGTTTTCCACAGGCTATAGATTAATTTATACTCCACGCCATCTTTCAATGGAATTTAATAGAATCTTACGGACAATGGGCCATTGTGACATCAATAAATAATTTATATAAGCTTGGTGGGTAATAATTTTGATGACAGTTCATTAGTAAGTTGTTTTGCTCACAGATCAAGCCTTTGCAACGTGGCCTACATTCACCGCTTTCCAGCTTTGTTGAAACAACGCTATTCACTGTGTTTTTGTCAGGCCGTTCAGACCTTCTGAATGAGGGCTAGTTTTGTCTCGGTTGTTGAAATGGCGACAGATGGTTAACAAGGTCCTCACCTCCCATTGCATGTTTGCAAATAATAATGACAAATAATGATAGTAATAGGCACTGCAAGGCATGTAGGGAAATGACATTAACCCCAAGGGAGGATAAGGAGAGGGAGGACAGTCGGAGGTGGAAGGACACAAAACACACACTTGCTTTTTTACTTTCTATGGAAACTCCTGAATCAGCAGAATGCACACACAAACTTGCTAGCACACACATCTAAGATTAAATTACAGCATTGTGAGATGAAGGAGAAATTCTTCTGCCCTTTGCATTTCCAATTAAAGTACGGCTAGATGTGTGTCCATGTGTGCTTTTTAGTTTTGGTGCTGGCTGTGCAGATTTGCCTGTCACATGGCAGTGTGTGTGGTTAACAGGCCAAAAATGTATGTGTTTTATCTCAGCTTTGACTGGCCGCTGAAGCGTGACAAGAGAGAGAGAGCGAGGAGTGTGTATGGCCGGGAGTGTGTGTTGGATTCTGATGTCACCTTGTATCATTTCAGGTTAATATCACTTATTCTCCTACAAAAAAGATGGCACAAAGCAAATAACGAGTAAGAACTTGATTTGTGTCCTTCTTGAGTGGAGCGGATGTTTGTTTGTTTTTCTTTCATTCTGCTTGTTTGCCATAATTATTTATTTCTATTTAATAAGATTTTCCATGAGTGATGCAGATTACCGTATTTTCCGCACTATAGGGCGCACCGGGTTATAGGGCGCACCCCCAAAAAATAGTTTTTGGTCCTATATCTTCCATAGATAAGGCGCACCGGATTATAAGGCGCTACAATGGGAACGTCGACAAAACAGTGAGATGATTCAGTCAAACTTATTACCGCCTTAACATTCCCAAAGCTTGCAAAGAAGCAAATACGTGTCGTAGACACGTGCGAATGCTGTGTCCGTACGATGTCACTCAAATGCATCATTTCAAATATCATTCGGTAGGTTAAAGTCTTGGGATTCAAGAAATGCCAACCATTCCTTAGTTTCTATTTTCTTTTTCGCTCGCAACTTTACTGTGCATATGACAATAAACACTTGGAATTGAGTTAAATTCACTCAACTCATCACAGCAACATCAAGATCATTCTAAAACAAGATACCGGGAAAATATAAAGCCGCATAGCTCACCTAAGTTCTTACGTTCAATATTGATACGCAATCATGGTTTTCTTACAACCGTGAGTGTAGTAAATCCAGGAGAGTAAAATGTTTACAAATACAGACTAATGAAACATGTTTCTTTATGGCGTAGTTTAGCAAGCTTGCTATTCAGTTATCTTTTTCTGCCAATTGCAGGGTTTGTTTTGGCCCTCTAGCCAATCCGAGGCTCCGAATAACTTCAGCCAATAGCGATCGATTTAACGGATGATTGACACATCTTTTTCGGCCAATTGCACGGTTTGTTTTGGCCCTCTAGCCAATCCGAGGCTCCGAATAACTTCAGCCAATAGCGATTGATTTGACTGATGATTGACACATCTTTTTCGGCCAATTGCAGGGTTTGTTTCGGCCCTCTAGCCTATCCGAGGCTCCGAATAACTTTAGCCAATAGCGATCGATTAAAATGATGATTGGCACATTGGTTAGCCAATGAAACGCCGGTATATAAATCCCAGCATACACCGCGGACTACTCCACGTTCGGGGGAAAATCGAGTCGGCGGCTGTTGCGTAAGTTGCGAGACCTTGCGATTTAATATTGAGCCATATATAAGGCGCACTGTATTATAAGGCGCATGGTCAGCTTTTGAAAAAAATTAAGACTTTTAGGTGCGCCTTATAGTGCGGAAAATACGGTATTTATGTTTTCAATGAGAGTAAGTAGAAGGAATAAATCCTCAAAACTCTTGTGGGTTGTTTAAACAGGTTGCTCTTTTTTGCAGTTTTCTGAAAATTCAAAGAGGATATAAGTGCAACTTGTAGAGCTGTTGGAGTGATTTCTTGCAAATTTTGCAATCACAAATGCTGCCCTACTTACGAACGAGATGGGTTCTGGACGATTTTTCGTAAGTTGAATTTGTTGCTTCAGTGCCATATTTAGTATGGAATGTATGCTTAAGGTTTATATAAGTCAAGTCAAATTTATTTATATAGCCCTTAACACAAAAATGTCTCAAAGGACTGCACAGGATTACAATGACACAATTTCCTGATCTTAAACCAACATGCGGGAAAGGAACAACTCAAAACCTCAGTGTGAGGGAAAAGAGAAACCTTGAGAAGGGACCTCAAAAGTGGTATCCCCCTTTCAGGATGACCAGGGTGAATTACATTTAGCATTATAGTAAACACTAGGTAACATGTTGAAAATTTGTCCGGAAAGTGCATGACAGCAGCGACGCCCCCAGCCTGTAAACTAGTCCAGAAAGTCTATGACGGCCACGACGCAGCTTCACATCTCTGCCAGCTGGTCCATGTCCAGGTCAAACGGTGGTCCGCTGACTCATCTCAATAAGTATCTTTAAGGCTTGTATAAGTAACCTGTATTATTTTGAAACTGAAAAATAAACGTTCAAAATAATATGCTCTATAATGTTACAAAACAGGCTGAATTATAAAGTCTAGTACTGAAAAAACATTTTTCAATTATTTTGGAATTCATAGAAAATAAAGTCGGTATAATTTAGCTCAACTAATTCGAACTAATTTGATTTTCAGTACCATGATTTTTGTACTCCCAAAATTTTTAATATATCTTTTATTTTCAATAGTTGCACAGTCTTGAATAGTGTTTTTTTTTTTTTTTTTGCCAATTACCTTAGCTCTACCTTCTCTTACACAAGCTGATTATGAGTCATTTGTTGTGGTTAGCACGCCTTGTTGGAGGCTCCCGTAGGGCAACTTTCTTGAACAGCAAAGCACTTGTGTTTGGCCGTTTGGCCTTTGAGCAGTCAAGGGTCATTTACAAATAACTTCAAAATGATTTTGAGTGACTAGGACAAATGTGTGTGCTGTCTTTGCACCTCGGCATCAGGCTTTTGTCATGCGCATGTGTGTGTCTATGTGTATTGCCCCCTCTGCCCTTGAGCCGTTATCAAATTTCTCTAATTATTTTATTATGCAGATGAGCAACTATTATTTCATCAGTTAGTCAGCCAATCACAAAAGCTGATTAAGAAGTGATTAGCATGCATTCGTTTTCTCTGGCGTGGTGTCATTGTGAATGGAGTGATGGGCAAGGGGCATAATGACCCATCTGGATAAAAGCTTGCACTTCTACTTGGAAATTTGATAAAAGTTTTTACTGTTGAAGTCCGATAGATATAGTACTAGCTGTATTTACATGAAATGGGTAACACAGTTTTTTTGTTTTTGTTTTTGCAAACCTTGACTACCTCCTTGTTCTCGCAAAGATTTAGAAGTAGGCCTGCAAACATCTTACTGTGGTATTTTGGGCTTCTGTTATGTGACTTATTCAAATACATGCGCTATGATACACTACCCTCAAGTAGTAAACTACTACACGAGGGTGGTAATGCACCGAAATGATTGTGTTAACTGCCGTCAAACTTGAAAAAGTACTAGTTTTTAATTTTTGTGTCGCTTTTCAGTTTTACTGAATCTTAGATTATGTGGTTCAAGGATCGAATGGCAGACCAGGTTAACATCTACATGGTGATTATAAGGCCCCCCTGCTTGTAAGGTCTAAGATGGTGGGAATTCACCTCATAAATCCCCTGCCATCTGGTATTTCACTTTACAATTGAAGTGCTTAAAGTGCACATTACACCAGACATCTTTGTTCTAAGTAACTGTGAAACAAGAGCCCAGTATTAATGGCAAGTAATGCTTTAGTGTGTTTAGTGTGGCAAATGTCATGTTTAGAGGAAACTAAGCACCATTTAATACATTACGTGAAAGGTATCCAATCAAGGCTTTTTTCATTCTGACACAATATTGTTATTCCTGCCCAAAGAATTGTCCAGGCACAAAAATCCCTCACCTCTTGGCAAAATTCGCCATTTTGAAATAAAAATGGGTGACCTATGTGAGTTGTGTACATCCAAGAAGAAAACTTTTTAAAGGGGGGATGTCATTGCATATTGTCTAATACTGATATTATCTAATCACATGTGAATAGGCAATATACAATATTTTTTTATAAATGTTCTCTATAATCAGGATTACACAACTTTTTTTGAATTTGGAAGATTTTGGTTACCCGATCTCTAAATCTTAAATAATGATCGACACCAATACCACATACTAATAACCGTTTGGATTTTATTTTCTTCCCCAAATGACAAATGTTTTAAAAAGAATAACTATGATTCCCCAAAAAAAGGTTTCCTTGCTATTGCAATTCCATCCATCCATCCGTCCATTATCTGCACCGCTCATCCTAACTAGGGTCGCGAGGGTGCTGGAGCCCATCCCCAGCTATCTTCGGGCAGTGGGCAGGGGACACCCTAACTGAATGCAAGCCAGTTGCAGGGCACGCTATGGCATTTATTTTGCAGCAACTTACTAACCATTTAATTTTAGTTTCCATATTGCAGTAGGCAGTCGTTTCTGGCATCAGCTATCATCGCCAGTATTGATACTTCAGAAAAGCCCTGTATGGACATATATATTGGCACTCGGCATTCCCTAGTCTAAAGTGTAATAGACTGATTGTATATGAGGACAAATATCTGAGATTTTGGATTAAAGCTGATCAAATCCATTCTTAGGCTGATTTCCTAGGCGTTCGATCGAAATATCTTTGCAGTAAAATGTGGTGTTAGCTCAAAACAGGTGCTTTATCATTATAGGGACTTTTTGACTAGATTCAGATTTGAAAACATTTAAAAGAAGTTTTTCATTTTGGGATGGAGGACATTTGATTTTTCTGAAACAAGACCTAACATAGAAAGTAATACTTTCCAGATGCAGTGCAATTACTTTTTCCCATTATATAAAATGTGTGGTTATAAATTATAAAGCAAACTTTTAAGGGAAATATCATGCTGGGACAACTCCCTACAAGGATTGTAATGTCCACAATCACTCTGGGTTTTTATCTTCCCAGAAACCACAACATGCACACTTTGCTGTTTCCACTCATGCAGAGACATACCAGACAGCAACATGTAAAATGACGCACACACGGCAGGAGACGAAGAGTCGTGTCGTGTCGGCCCTCACAGACATCAGCAAAATTAGTTTCCAAGTCAAGTTGAAAAGCAGGAAAATGTGTGTTGTCAGTGGCGCTCCTGAGAGCTAACTGCTTGTGACAAAGACTAAACAAAACGGAATAGAACGGGACCGAAACGCACAGTACTCGGGCTGGTCCTTTTTAAAGAACGCCGCAAGCAACGCGATCTGAAGTAAGTCGGAGGCCGTGAGTCACAGCCAGCAGTCACTAGGCTTGACGTTAACGTGCTTCTCCTGCGGTAGCGGCTGTTCCCTCTTGGTCTTTTGCTGTAGCCCCCGTTCGGATCAGGATGGGGGGCTCTCAAGGCCTGTCATTTTGCTCTCCGTCATAACTTGCCCCTATCCGCTCAAGGGCACAGGTAGCCAGAGCTCCATCTAAATGCTCTGACATTGCTGGAAGTGCCGGTTGTGCGTCATGGTGACTCGCACTTGTATGATTGTGATTTGGCTCTTAGATATCAGAGGAGCTTGTCTTTTGTGTGTCTTGGAATGCATTTTTATTCTTAAACATATTCCACTGGAAATATGTTGACTAACCTTTAAAGAATGAATGATGCCTTGAATCCTACAGCTCAGAGGATAATTTAATTATATTGTGAAAGGATACTACTTTAACTAACCCTGAATATACTGTATATATACAAACACACAATCTACCAGCACTCTATTCTTCCCAGAGTCTTGTGGCCTCTCTTGGTCTATGCAATACCGGTATCAACTGTGGAGATCCTCGAAAGGAAGATCAGTAGCTTTCTCCGGAAGTGGCTGGGACTTCCCCGCAGCCTTACCAGCGCTGCTTTGTACGGGACAAGCAATACCGTCCAGCTACCCTTCAGCGGGATCACTGAGGAGTTAAAGGTGGCACGTACTAGAGAGGCTCTTCAATACAGGGATTCCAAGGACAGCAAGGTGTCATTAGCTAGGGTTGAAGTGAGAACCGGAAGGAAGTGGAGAGCTCAGAAGGAGGTGGTGGCAGAGTCACGATTGAGGCAGAAGACTCTGGTTGGGGTCCTGGCATTGGGGAGAGCAGGTCTGGGCTTCTTTCTAAAGACCAAAGTGAGTCAAGCCCAAGGGAAGGAGAGACACCATCTTCTCCAGGAAGAGGTCCGAACAGGTGTGGAGGAAGAGCGGGTGAGCATGGCAGTCGGACTCCGGAAGCAAGGAGCATGGACAAGGTGGGAGAACACATTACAGCACAAAGTGACCTGGTCAAACATCATGCAAGCAGACTTGTGCAGGCAGTTTACGATGTCCTACCAAGCCCAGCGAACCTTCATGTGTGGGTAAAGAGCGAAACACCCCCTTCCCCCTTTGCTCTGGAAGAGGCTCCTTGGAACACCTTCTCAGCGGCTGCCCAAAGGCCCTGGCTGATGGTCGCTATCGCTGGCGCCATGACCAGGTTCTGAAAGCAGTTGCTGAGTGCATTGCCCTAGCAGTCAAAAGGGACAAACGACATCAAGCCACAAGCAAGTCAGTCAATCCGGACTCCTCCACATTGCCTCTGATTGGCAGTTGCATGTCGACCATGGGAAATGACTAAGGTTCCCCCAGCATATATCAGCAACATCGCTCCGACCGGACATGATAATTACCTCAAAGACTTCGAAACACCTGATCATGCTGGAGCTTACAGTCCTGTGGGAAGAGTGCATTGAGGAAGCCAATGAAAGGAAACACACAAAGTACCAGGAGCTGGTGGAGGAGTGCAGGGGCAGGGGCTGGAAAGTTTTCTTTGAGGCAATAGAGGTCGGCTGTAGGGGTTTTGCTGGACGATCCTACTGCAAAGTCCTAGGACGGTTAGGTGTGACAGGGGCAGCCAAGAAGAAAGCCATTAAATCCGCTAGTGAAGCTGCGGAAAAAGCCACCAGGTGGCTTTGGTTCAAAAGGGCAGATCCGTGGACTGCTACTGGGACGCAAGTTGAGGCCTGATCAACCTCGGCTGGGTCACCTGGGCGAGAGTGTCTGATGATGCAAGACCCGAAACACTCAATGAACTGAATGGATACATCACTGACGATGCGTCCCAGTTGCATCTGGGAGATGTTTCTTTCAAGTCAAGTGATTTATATATAATTGCTTTTTTTCTCAGTTTATTTAAAGATAGAACAAGATAGGAAGGCAAAGATTAACATTGACATGTTTTAATTCTTGTAAGATTGGGGATTGGATAAAAAAATATTGGTTACTGTTCTATAAAGATTGACACAATAGACCTTGAGCTTTCAAAGCAAAGCAGACCCTCACCACTTTGGATTACGTAGAATTTTATGGGGCTGTACTTCCCAAAGTTGACAATCAAAATCTGCTTGGCAGCACTGAAGAGGAATAAAATTATGCAAACATATTTAAGTAATTTTCATGCCTTTTTTTTCCTTGTGGTGATCAACAGCTTGGTTCATACTGCAAAGCTTAATGCTTAATTCAGATTTTTTTTGGGGGGAAATCCAATGTTTTTGTGAGATCATTCACATTTCCAACTAAATCCGGATTGTTTGAGATCTCTTGTGATTTCAATGCCATCTCCTGTGTTAACGCTACAAGTGTCCCGCATGTGCAGAAGTCGACACGTGATGTCACATGCAATGTGCACGGTGTTTGCGGAAGTACTACTGGATGCTAACGGCAGAACATATCTAGCAATTTGAAAGATATCGTGCTATAGTGGACTGTGAACACAGTTGTCCCCCCAAATAATATTTAAATCCAAATCCTTGCTTTCCCTCCATTGAATGCTCTCCATATTTTCGTCCGCCATGGTTGGTGATTTTTCTGCTTTCTCTCGCCTCGTTGAACACATAATACTGACATCTGTTGCTTATTGATGAGGTGCAGATCACATAAGTGCATCGCGACCATTCACACATAAGTTTCATTCCAAAAGATCAGATATGTATCTGATTTAGGACCCTATACGAAAGTGGATACCTTGGGACCTCGGTTATCGTGGTTAACCAAAACCACCCGCGAAAAGTGAAAATCCGCCAATTTGCGACGCCCCTTCAAAAATGATTAAAAAAAAATGGTTTTAAAATTATTTTATTTTATTATTATTATTTTTTAGACCCGGTTAATGGGGACCCAAACCACCCGCGAAAAGTTAAAATCTGCGAAGTAGCAACGCCCCTTCAAAAAACAACAACTTTTCAGTACACCCCCCCTGTATACAGTACAATACAGTACACCATATGGAATACGGTTAGAGAGAGAGATTCTTGTTAAACAATCAATAAACAATAAAACAAAATTAAGTTAAAAACAAAATTTAACTTACCTCTTACAATAAGTTCTTTTAACCTCGGATTAGGTTTGCATCCAGGTTGATTTTCTTTGCCCTACAATCGTTGATCCAAATAACCAGTGCATTTTCCATTCGCACCATGGTCTTATTCTGGGTGTTTACAACCCTTTTGGCATCTTTCGTGAAAAATATTGCAGCAGTTTTGCGGATGTTCTTCTGTTCCTTCTTTATGTACCATACCGTGGATTCATTCAGGCCATATTGTCGGGCTACGCTCGCGTAGCTATTTCCTGCTTTCAACTTGTCCAATAAACTCACTTTTTCGTTAACCGTTAACATCTTTCGCTTTTTCTTCGGTTCACTAGATGCACCAAGGGATAAAGAGCGTTTGGGAGGCATCACGAAGGGCTTCAAAAAACTTTTAGACTTAAAAATTCACCGCGAGAAAAAAGCTAACTAACTGCGAGCTATGGCGATAAGCGTACAGTACTGTACTGTATACGAGGTAAGCGTGGTCTACTGTAGTGAATGGGCCAATGGGGAGTCGAGTATTCAGCAAGTGCTGGCCAATGAGCTTGCGTTTATGGCCGTGACGCTTTAAAATGTTGTCAAATGATGCAATTACTAATTCTAATTGAATAATTCTAATTGAAATAATGTAATTTCTAATTGTAATGTAATATTTTTCATTATTATTAATTTTTAATTTATTTTATTGATATTATTATTATTATACATTTTTTTTAACTATTACAGGTCGCGAAGCTCTGAACCCGCGAACTTCAAAGTAGCGAGGTCCCACTGTATGTGCCATTCAGACAGACTTCAACAGATCGTATTCAGGTTGCGTTTGTGCAAAAAAAGTTGTATCTTCCTGCAGTGTGAACTTGACAATGAGTCATGATTAGTAAACCTACTGTTATTTGTCACCTAATCAATCATCAGCTATGGTTTCTCTCTTGGATTGTCAAAAGGAAATACTGTAATCAGAATCATCTTTCAACTCGTGACCAATAAACGTAATCTTGCCCTCTCGACAACAATTACTGTCTTGTATCAGATGGTACTTGGCTTTTCTTTGTAATATAACCCAGAGCAGTGTTATTAACACAAATCATGCTTCGCTGCAAGGTTAATGAATCAGCCGGCCGGGTTGTAATAAGTGCGCCATTCCAATCAGCGCATCACTGGTATGGGGAACGTATCATCGCAAGTTGATAAGGTTTGCTGGCCACTAGGGACAGGCGGCGTCTCTCCGTATTAAAGCCACTTCCTGTTTTGCGGGCGATCCGGCGGCAGGGTTGGTGACTGGTTTGGAAGATCGGCCGAAGGCTGAAGATATTTGAGTCAGGGGTGATTGTGTGTAACCTTGATAGATGATTGTCAGAGCTTCTCTCACTGGTGCATTATTTATCAAGTCAAACCACATGTTGCTAATTTACATCAAGAGTTTGTGTAAATAAAAATTATCGCCCTGAATCGTAATCCCAACATTTAAATTTTCTTTCTTTCAGGAAGTTGTACATTTGACGAGGGCTTCTCCAAGTGCGACTATCAACAAGATCCTTACGACGACTTTGATTGGACCCACATCAACACGCAGGAAGTGCCCTACGTATCCCCCTACCTGCCCAAAGGTGAGTCGAGAAATGAGGCATTGGTAAACTCCGTTATTTGATTTAGTGCTTCTCAAATATGGGTACATTAGATTATAAATTAACAATATAATTCATGTTAAAATAATTTAAAGGTAATAATTTTATTTTTTCCATGTAAACTTAAGGGGAAATGGTGTATTATTATGCACCTCTTAGAGTGATTTCATGTGTGCGCTCAACGTTTTCTTGAATTCTAGGATGAAAATGGTGAAGAAAGAAAAATACTTTTATGACAGTTCAAATGCCAACCCAAACCCCAAAAGATGAAAAAAAAGTTTATTCGAGCACTTTTAAGAGATGCACGTATGTGCACGCGCCATTTAGGTAGCTTGAGAGAGGCTGCAATGATGATTTAAGCCAGAAGATAGCGTCAGCAAGTAGAATATTTTGAAGTTAAAGACACCAACTTTTAAAAGATAAAAATCACTTGAAATTATCAAAATAATCGGATATATCAGAGAGCTTTGCCTTTTATTTTTTCATGTTTTATAGAAATACATATCTTACACTTAAATCTAACAATAAAAAATAATTATATTTAGATTTGTAATTGTAGGGCGGCATGGCGGGGTCTAGGGATCGAGTTCATTGATCGAGTTTGCATGTTCTCCCCGTTCCTGCGTGAATTTCCTCCAGGCACTCCGGTTTCCCACCACATTCCAAAAACATGCATGTCAGGTTATTTGGCCAGTCCAAATTCCAAATTGTCCCTAGGTGTGAATGAGAGAGTGAGTTGTCTGTCTCTGTGTGCCCTGCAACTGGCTGGCAACCAGTTGAGGGTGTCCCCCTGCCACTGCTGGAATGGGCTCCAGCACCCCAGCGACCCTGCTGAGGATAAGATAATGGATGGATATTGCAGATAACGGATGGATGAGTAAATGTATCAGCCAAAATACAAATAATACAAATACAAATAATATTTAATATCAAAACATAATTATAACTTATTCTAAAAAGGTGTTATTCATATTTAAAGCTTTTAAAATTTGTTTGATTTTAGTTGAAAACATCCTCATTTTGGTGATTGTCTGAAAGTTTAACACGGGTAAAGAAATTAAGAACAAGTCTGCTCACTCTCCTCTTTTCCCCTCTGTAATCTCTTGTTTATTTTTTCTTCACGATAGCGATGATGAGGGGAGGATTAAATGTTTTCTGCCTTGGGGTTGAGGGTCTAATTAAGAACGGGAGGTCATTAATCAAAAGGGAAGAACAGGGAAGGTTGCCTACTACAACGCTATCAGTAAAACCTTTTACCTAAAAAAAAGAAACCATGAATGCAATGTCGAGTAGTTCTGCAGCAGTGGAAGACCAAATCTCTATCAAAATTGATGGAGCCATTTCAGAGTTCTTATTCCCTTCTGGAAAGATCAACTTTGTTACCATGACAATTCAACACTGTTTTTCATCTCTCATGCTCATCATCCAAGGACCTACTGACATTTCAATAAGTGCTAAGGCGCTTCACAAGTGCGTATTATTTTGCCCCAAAAACGTAATTTCACCTCCTGAGTATTTTGGAGACAAGCCTGTGAAATTATGAAGACGCTTTGCCTGGGGTGGGACTACACCGAGAGGCAAAAGCAGCAAGCTTGAAGAGGTTAATTGCTAGGCCCCAGAACAATCGTGTAATTCCATGAATTTAAGGAGATGGATGACAGAATAGATTAATAGGTGGAAGTATTGCTTGTTAAGGATCCTCAGCATCCGCTATGATTACATTTTGATAATAATTTCAATTCAAGAGAAGCTGTGGTGTGAAGGTAATGTGAGTTCATGGAGCTATTTTACCCTGTTCACTCAATGGCATTAATCAAAACGGCATTTTTATCATTGGCATAATCAGAAAACTGTGATTTATTTACATTATTTATTACATTCATTTTCAACAATGGGTAAATTCAACCAATCCTTTAAGCAGTTTTTCTTTTGTGTGGTGTTTTAGAAAAATCATCTGATGCTGACAATTTATTTTATTGTATGGGTCAAGTATGACAAGAATTCTTTCCCAATTGGCAGAAAACATATTAATTTATATACAATTTTTCTTATTCAAAGATATTTGAAATCTTTTCTGCAGTTCAATTATTCCATCATCCTTAAAATGTCCAAAATTATTTGACACAAGAAGGTAAATGATTTTTTTTTAGTAGAAAGATTTAAAAAGATACTAAATGTGCTGCAATCTGCCATAGTAGACAATTTTGTATATTGCATACACTTTTGCTCTGATTTTACTAAAAAACAAGTTTAATCTAATATAAACTTCTTTATTCTTTAAATCTCAATTTGTTTTTGTGTTTGTATGTGACACTACTACCAAGGATGTCTTTAGATGTCAACAAATTTTACTGGGCTGGCAGTGACTTCATGGTCCCTTTACCTTTTATATTAATAGATCAGTCATGTCATTTGGCCGTGCATCGCAAAATGCTTTTTTAATCCCACCTTGATTTGTCCTATTTGCTAATTGCCATTTATACCAGCGGCAACAATGAAGCGCGTTGGAAGGGTTTTGGATTTTTTGGCAATTGCGTTGAAACTCGCCCACGTAATCGCCGCGGGGGCTGTCATTGGCGTCGAGTCTTGGCACTCAGGCTTAGGCGCTGCCAGACGAAAAATTCTTACGCCGGGATTGCGTGAGTCACCGGACCAATGTAGATGCTCTCGACTCTGGATGTTACCAGCGAGCTTCACTTCATATCTCTTTGGCTTCTCCTCAATTCTTTGATACATATATATATATATATACTGGACTGTCTCAGAAAATTAGAATATTGTGATAAAGTTCTTTATTTTCTGTAATGCAATTAAAAAAACAAAAATGTCATACATTCTGGATTCATTACACATCAACTGAACTATTTCAAGCCTTTTATTATTTTAATATTGCTGAATTTGGCCTACAGCTTAAGAAAACTCAAAAATCCTATCTCAAAATATTAGAATACTTCCTCAGACCAAGTAAAAAAATAATTTTATAACAGCAAAACTAAATCAAACATTTGAAAATGTCCATTGATGCACTCAGTACTTGGTTGGGAATCCTTTTGCACGGATTACTGCATCAATCCGGCGTGGCATGGAGGCAATCAGCCTGTGGCATTGCTGAGGTGTTATTGATGCCCAGGATGCTTCGATAGCGGCCTTCAGCTCATTTGCATTTGTAGGTCTGGTGTCTTTCATCTTCTTCTTAACTATACCCCACAAATTCTCGATGGGGTTCAGGTCAGGGGAATTAGCAGGCCAATCAAGGACAGTGATGCCATGGTCAGTGCACCAGTTACTGGTGGTTTTGGCACTGTGGGCAGGTGCCAGATCATGCTGGAAAATTAAATCCTCATCTCCATAGAGCTTTTCAGCAGATGGAAGCATGTAGTGCTCTAAAATACCTGTATCTTGGTACACAGTTGCATTTACTCTGGACTTGATAAAACACAGTGGACCAACACCAGCAGCTGACATGGCTCCCCAAACCATTGCTGACTGTGGGAACTTCACACTGGATTTCAAGCAACTTGGATTTTGCTCCTCTCCAGCCTTTCTCCAGACTCTGGCGCCTTGACTTCCAAATGAAATGCAAAACTTGCTTTCGTCTGAAAAGAGGACTTTGGACCACTCTGCAACTGTCCAGTGCTTCTTCTCCATAGCCCAAGTCAGACGCTTCTTCCGTTGTCTTGAGTTCAGAAGTGGCTTGACCATGGGAATACGGCTATTGTAGCCCATTTCCCGGACACGTCTGTGAACTGTGGCTTTTGATACCTGGACTCCAGCTTCAGCCCACTGTCTTTGAAGCTCCCCCAAATTCTGGAAGCGGCTCTTCTTCACAATTTTGTTAAGGCTGCGGTCATCTCTCTTGGTTGTGCAGCGTTTCCGGCCACATTTTTCCCTTCCAACAGACTTTTTGTGGATATGCTTTGAAACTGCACTCTGTGAACAGCCTGCTCTTTGAGAAATTTCTTTTTGTGTCTTACCCTCCTGATGGAGGGTATCAATGATGGTCCTCTGGACAGCAGTCAGATCAGCAGTCTTCCCCATACTTGTGATTCAGTTTACTGAACCAAGCTGAGTGTTTTTAAGGCTCAGGAAACCTCGCAAGGTGTTTCGAGTTAATTAGATGATTCAGGTGATTAGTTGAATAGCCTACTTGTATACTTTTTCTTGATATTCTAATATTTTGAGATAGGATTTTTGAGTTTTCTTAAGCTGTAGGCCAAATACAGCAATATTAAAATAATAAAAGGCTTGAAATAGTTCAGTTGATGTGTAATGAATCCAGAATGTATGACATTTTTGTTTTTTTAATTGCATTACAGAAAATAAAGAACTTTATCACAATATTCTAATTTTCTGAGACAGTCCAGTATACCTGTGTCTGTGGAGGAGGAAGGAATAAGCCTATTAATGTATCAAATATGATCGTTTATCTAATAAATGACATTCTATAACTTGTGTAAAATATATATGAAGAAATATGTCAACATTCTAAAAGCATGCATTTCACTCTTGAGCTTAGGGGCTTGTTTAAAATGAGTGTAGCTTTAAACACAAGTATTTCTTTGATAAATTTGATGGGATTAGAAGCTAAAAAGGAAACCGGTGATTGAAATAAAACAGAACTTCTAAAAACAGTAGGATGTCTGTATTATATTGAAAAAAAAAGATCTTCTGTTTTAACAATGTTGCTACTATTATGTGACAGATCTACAGTAGGTCTTAAGTCTGTCTTAGGGGTATTTTTTATCCTTGTTAATTTGGCGTCATTATTCCGTCAGTGTCTGTTTTCATTTTTGGCAGTTCAAAGACTGAATGCTGTTTTCTTAGTTTCATTTTGTTAGTTTTCATGTCTTGTTTTGCCAAAAATAAGGTGTTGTTCTTACAAAGCAAGGCAGTGGACCTTTCCTACTAGTGTTTTTGTCAAGTCGAGCTGAAGCATTTCCTAAAATTATTAATTTCTCCCTCAGTCTAGAGCTAGGCAATACATGCAATTACTTTTGTGAATTGAGTATCTTTAATACATCCATTTTTGGAATGTCTTATTTTGGAAAATGAAGGGTTAAAATTAAATAGTTATATTTGAATTGCTCCAAGGTTGGTGCTAATAGTCAAACAATCAACTCTAATTAGTTAACTGTGACGTTTAATTACAAGCTATGAGTATCTATTTTTCAAATTATTTAACATTTGTAATCAGTAACCTGTGTTACTTTGCACGTTAGTATTGTGTTTGTAGAAATCCAAATGATTTTATCCACCTCCAGGGTGGCCACTTTGAGAATGCTGTAGAGCAAAATCTCTTGACATCTCAGACACAAATAACCAATCACGGTTCACCTGTTTGTAGAGCATAGCCATGATTGGTCATATCAATCTCTGTATTAAACCCTCAAATGCCACTCTCAGAAATGTCATGCAAAATCTTGTTTTTTGACTGGTAGCGGCCCACATCAGATACTGTTGTAAAGGAACCCAGTAGGTTCTCCTGCTGTAACTCAACATCTATGATTTTTTTTTTTAGTTATTTGAAATTTGTTGTCCTTCATTTTTTTCCAAGTCAGATTCTACGTTTTGTCATTTTGGCCCCTTATTTTTTTCTTCTTCAGTTTTTCCCTGCCTTTGCTAAAAGTATGTCAGTTTTACCATGCTATATACTGGCTTTATTGAATTGTTGAAATAAATGTTACCATTTCGTGTTGTGTGTTACTTGTGACATATCTAGGGCTGACTGGTAATTCTATTTTAAGATAGCACTCAGCCTTGGCAACTTCAATCCACCTTGTGTCACTGTCAAAAGTATCAGTTTGATACTAGGAAGAAACAGCATTGCATATTTGTCTCGGAAACGTTAATAGTAGCGTGTTTTTGTGAAACATACTTTTTACGTCTATCGTCCAGCTCAGATTAAGTCATTTTGCTTTTCGTATGCAAGTTTGCTGAGAGAAGAGATGATACGAAAAGAGCCAATGATTGGCATGTTGCACACGCGGGCGCTGCTATACACACGTTTCATTGTTCTCTAATTACAAAAATGCGCTACTGTTTGCTCTCCCATTCCCGTGGAGAACAATAAATTCCCACTGTAGATGAGCTGAAGAATGTCAGATAATCATTACACTCCTATAGCCAATTGCAGAAATTCTATTGTACACAAAGGCAAATAGTTATCTGCCTGGAATGAAGCATTGTGTTCACAATTGGAACAAGGAAAGTAAGTATTCTGATGTCTCTTAAAGTATTAATAAAGAAATGGTATTACAATTTTTCTGTATAGTATAATATATACCAAGTTCATAATAATAATAAGCAGCTACAGAGAATGGAAAAGGCATTGAATTCATTACTCTAAAAATAAGGCCTTAAATGGCATTAAAATGTCCTTAATCCAATTTTTGAAAGTCTTGAAATGTGAACACATTAATAAGATTTATATTTGTTTGAATTAAAAAAAAATAATAAGAGGATTCAAATTTCTTTTTAAAGAACTGCAACCAAATACTGCACACAAGACGGACGCGGATGTATTAAACTTTGTCACAAAGAGCGGTGTGTGTGTGTGTGTGTGTGTGTGTGTGTGTGTGTGTGTGTGTGTGTGTGTGTGTGTGTGTGTGTGTGTGTGTGTGTGTGTGTGTGTGTGTGTGTGTGTGTGTGTGTGTGTGTGTGTGTGTGTGTGTGTGTGTGTGTGTGTGTGTGTGTGTGTGTGTGTGTGTGTGTGTGTGTGTGTGTGTGTGTGTGTGTGAGAGAGAGGAGCCCGCTCCTATGAAATTGTTCTGGATGCTTAGCTGGCAATTTTGGGTGTTTACAGTTTGTTCTGTGGGTTTTCATCATAAAATGACTCAACATTGAATATACATTGATTAATGATCTTCAATGTACAATATTCCATAGAGATGTGCAGCCAAAACCATTTCTGTAAAATGTTGCTCGGATTTTGCCCTATATATCCAGGACTGAACCATGAACCCTATGCATCGCTTTGGGTTTACCTGTAGTACAATTAGAACAATACATAAAACATTAGTATAGCCCGCATGTTCCTGATCTCTGCTTTAGATCATTGCTGACAATTCAACCAATGAAACCGTTAACGTGTGATATTATTAATTCCAGGTTCCTACATGTATGTGGACGTTTCTCAGTATGAAGTTGGGGAGAAAGCCAGGTTTCAGCTTCCGGTGATGAAGGAGAATGACACGCACTGCATCGACTTCAACTATCAACTTGTCAGTGCAGACGGCTCCAGTCCGGGGATTCTCAATGTGTTGGTGAAGGTAAGGATTTCAAGTACATAAAAAAATAATATGTGCAAATATGGAATGTAGTTCTATGTGTAATAAACTTTCTCTATTATTAGGTTAATAAGGGTCCACTGGCAAACCCAATATGGAATGTAACAACATATACTGGTAACCACAATAAAATTATTATGGGATTGACTTATCCTCGCACAATTGCCTCATTTGAAATTTTTGTCTGCAGGTAAAGACTGGCTAAAGGCAGAACTGGCCGTCTCCACCTTCTGGCCCAGTGAATACCAGGTGAGGTTTGTCCCCTTAACTACATTCATAGGTAGTTATAGAAAATATTGATATTCTCCATTACTTTCATTTGTCATATTTGGGTATTTGGTGAACAGTGAATGCAGCCTTTCAGACCCTGCCGGGTTAATAAAC
Organism: Urocampus carinirostris; assembly: GCF_059441175.1. Classification (NCBI taxonomy): domain Eukaryota; kingdom Metazoa; phylum Chordata; class Actinopteri; order Syngnathiformes; family Syngnathidae; genus Urocampus; species Urocampus carinirostris. Next base: position 26,505,120 of record NC_142368.1, read on the forward strand.
ACACTTATTCTCATGGGCATACGGACACCACACACAGCTTCAAAAACAAACAGCGCATGCTGGCAGGCAGGCTTCTGATTTATTTGTGTTGACTGAGGCTCAGGAGGTGACGATCAGGCAAGTAAAGGCGTAGTGTGAAGTGATGGGGGCAACTGCGTGCGTGATGTGCATTCACATTTGGATGGCCAAATGAAACATTACTGCTGTACATTTTTTCCGTTAGCGCAAGCTATGTTCACCGCTTAAATCATTTGAATCGGTGGTCATTTTGTATTATTTTTATTGTATTTGAAACCATTTCTATCAAGCAAGTACAACCAACCACACAACTTTTCTTGGTTTCTAATAAATAAAACATGAGTAATAAATATTGAGGGAACTTTTACTAAAGTAGGTAAACTATCAGTTCTTTAGTATTTGGCAGATAATGTATGACTTATTAATTGTTTTTTTATAAACCGTTCATTTTAGAAATTACTTTGAGTAAAATGATACAATGATAACTCTAGAATTCTGGTAGTTTTCTTAGTTGTAAGAATACTGTATTCTACTACTCAATTATTTTACTATATTCTAAGTCCTCTACCAGACAATATTCTCAAAAGGGAAGACAATTTTTGCCATTTGACTCAATTTTGAAGGCCTACAGAAAATATAGTTCCGTAGTTATATAGGCATATTGCATATAAAAAGAGAGCTTGAACCATCATCTTTCATTAGAATAAGGGATGTTTCTAGCTTGTACCATTTATAAGTAAACCTTGCTAAGTTTCTTGAAAATACTCGTTTGCAAGAAAACCTCTGAGAAAAACAGCTTTATGTAAGAGGATGTATTTCAAGCTGAACGTTGATTTTTATTTTTGTGCATTCTGATATTTCAAATATCTAAACAATTCAAAGAAAGAAAAGGAAGAAAAGCACCTCAAAGATCTGATCAAAGCCATTCCTTCCATCTAATTGGGATTTATCATATTGATACCAGTCCCAGAGGTGTGATACTTACTTACTAACAGCTGCCTTTAGAATATTTAAAAAAACAAACAAAAAAAAAACAACGTATTCTTCAAGAAAGTCCAAATGCCAACCAAAATCCCCAGAATGATGAAAAAGAGAGTTCATTTGAGCGCTTCTAAGAAATACATATACTGTACTTGCACGCGCAAAATGAACAAGCTGACAGAGGCCTCGATATGGACACAAGCCAGGAGATGATGGCAGTGATCAAAAAAGTTCCAAATTCCTTACAGCTCCTTTAAATATTCTTTTAATAATCAATTTAGGAATTAGGTTTTAACAATCTCAATATACATATTTGTTTCTATCATATATGCCCTGGAGTGCCCTCACATACTCCCAGGGATACCCGTACCCCCATCTAAGTACCACCCAGGTTCCAATGAACCCACTTCTTTACAGTTTGTCACAGTCCAAAAAGTATTAGGGAGTTTCTGACATGCAAGTGTCAGATTAAGTGTCAGATGAGTGTCAGCATCTGATGAATATGTCGCCTTGGGATGCAATCAGGCTACTGTAAAGCGAAGGCCGGAAGAATCTTCCAAATGACCCATCTGGTCCCCACCTCCCCTCCTTCGGGGGCCACTGCGAGAGGAGAAGGCCGGCTTGGAACACATGTGTCAACATGTTGTGATTGGATGTTAATCAAGCCTTGTTGGCCAAGAGCTTAAGGAGCTTTTTTTCAGGGTATGAAACTGGTTCTTTAGACCGAGGTTTTGATCCTGGCCTCTTGTTCAAATAGGCTTCTGTTTGTTATGAGGCTGAGGAGTGTTGTTACCCGCCCACACTTGATATAATTCGTAAGTAAACAAACAAATTGTTTAAGACCTTCTTTCCAAAACTCCAATTGAAAGTGGTCCTGCTCATGTGAGTGATTTGAGTTGGTAGTAGACCAGACAGCTGTGAAGCTTCATGACAGGATCCGGGCTACCACTTTTTTCTCAAAGAGTTTCGCATGATATTGAAGTCCCATCCAGCAACATAACATGCGCTTGAATGTGCTATGTACAGAAACAGGTGACAGGGATTGATCATGTATATGGATTATTTTTTTCAAGTGGATTGATGTGTGCCAGCCATGTAGGGAGAATAACAGGATAGCCTGGCAAGGAAAGATGCAGCATGTCACGGGTAAAGAGTTCTCGGACGCTCTTGTCGGTGATGAATGACAGCATCTATTTCATTCCGTCCACCATCTTTAACTCACTTTACCTAATTGTCTGTGCTTGAAGTTGTTGAAAGGTGTTAATCCGAACAAATATGTATACATTTTTATGTGGGGCGGCATGGCGAATGAGTAGTTAGCGCGTCCGCAGCACAGTTCTGAGTTCATGGGATCAAATCCAGCTACCAGCCTTTCTGTGCGAAGTTTGTATGTTCTCTCCGGGCTTGCGTGGGTTTCCCCTGGGCACTGCGGTTTCCTCCCACATTCCAAAAACATGAATGTCAGGCTAATTGGCCGGTCTAAATTGTCCCTAGGTGTGAATGAGCGAGTGAGTAGCCTGTCTCTGTGTGCCCTGCAACTGGCTGGCAACCAGTTTTAGGTGTCCCCTGCCCACTGCCCAAAAATAGCTGGGATGGGCTCCAGCACCCCCACTACCCTACTGATGATAAGAGGTGCAGATAAAGGATGGATGGATATGCTCATGTAAAATTGGAAAAATCAACCATGAGAACCCAATGAGGAAACTGCAATAAAAGCTAGATGGAAGTGGACTGAGAACCACACATACTCTATAAACCGAATTTTATATCCTATCCTTACTGCAATGATTTGTGTTACTCTTTTTTCATCATCTATCCGTCAGAAATTTTATGTGTACCCAAATAGATTACGGTGGTCCAACAGGAATAACTATTAATCTTGGAAGGGTGTTGTTTGACTGAATATACGGATTCAATCGGCAAACAAGTAGTCATATTTTTTATCTCTCTCTCCTTTAAGAGGTTTCACCAACGTAATCCAACTCAAACATTTCGTCTAAATCGGCTTATTTGACATGTAAATAGCAATTAATTTGGAATATTAATATTTTGTGTTGCTTCTAACATTTTGAATTTCAAGTAAAATATTTACAGTACTTGCACTTCATTTTTAAATATGATAAAGCATGTCACTATAGCAAATGAGAAAAAATTACAATTGAGAAAATAAACTGCTTGAAATTTGGAAAACCCAAAATTTACTTTTACAAAAAAATTATCATACAATAACAAAACCCATATCAAAGCAAAATCAAATGAAATTTATTTTTGAAGCACTTTTGACACAATACAATGCAACTATAAGTACTGTATAAGACATTCAGTCCTAAAAAAAAATTGAAAATTGCTCAATAATAACCTTCAACTTTGTATCATTTTAAGGAAATTGGCTATCTTAGTATGTAGTGGTCTTTTTTTAATCAATATTCTGCAACAGAAGTTCTTATTTTATCTGTACGTGTCTGGGTATTGAAGAGTTGAGTACTCATACTGAAAATGAATGTAATTAAACACCTGTATTTTTTGCAAGACTCAGCACCTTCTTCTCATTTTTGCTGATTAACTCATTCAATGCCAGGCATTTCTCTCAAATGGAAAGTCCTAGTGCCAGCTATTTTTTGCCATTTTGACTAATCTTTGAAAGCCTACAGAAAATTTACTTCTGTAGCTATATAGGCAGGCATAGGATATAGCAAAAGAAAGCTTAAACTTTCATCTTTCTTTAGCAAAAATAGTTCGTGTTTAGCTTTTTTTAGTGAACAACAGTTGAACATGCTAAGTTTTTGGAATATACTTGTTTCCAAGAAAAACAGCTTTTTGTGAAAGTATGCATTTCAAGCAGAACTTTTGTGATTTTTTGTTTTGTGTTGCTTTTGGCATACCTCCAGTATCTCAACAATGCTTTCCATAAATACAAGGACACTTTCCTTGAAAAATGCAATTTTATTGCAAGAACATTGAACTCATGCATGTACCATGCATGAACTTTGCAAGAACATTTCAGCGCCTTATATTTCTAGAGACGTCATCACACTATTTCGGTCACTCGGGTCAGCCACACACTCACAAACGCCAGGTAGAGGAAGCAAACACGAGAAACTGAGGGCTCCTCAATGTGTGGTCAAAGATCAAAGCCATTCCTGCCATCTAGTGGTGATTTATCAAACTGAAATCATTCCCAGAGGCTCAATATTTAAGTCAAGTAAGGTCAAGTCTTGTTTATTTGTCTTGCCCTTAATCTCAAGAACTCTCAAAGGGCTCTACATTAAATGTAAATTGTCTTTTTTTTGGGCATTTAAATAGCGCTTTTCAAGTCAATGAAGACCTCCCAAAGTGCTTTACAATGTGCTTCACACTTTTCCTTTTAACACACTAACTAACTAACCAATAGCAGCGTCAGCCATGCAAGGCAACTACCTGCTATCAGGGGCATGAGGGATTCAGTGTCATGCCAAAGGACACTTCGACGTATAACAGAGGAGCCGGGAATCGAACCTGCGACCTTGAACCTAAGACGGGCGCTCTACCTCCTGAGCTAATACCACCCCCACACAGACTAGATACAACTAGTATACCATCCATTAATCTAAAACCAACATGAGGTCAAGGAAAAACTCAAAATCCTCAGCATGGGGAAATAAAAAACCTTGAGAAGGGGCCGCACAAGAGGTTTCCAAGATGACCGGGCTGCAATAGATGTTGCAAGAGCATCATCAGACATTGCAGTTATTTTTGTATTATTTTCGTGGTATGTCTGCAGTCAGATTGTAGTATTTCTGTAGTATTTTTGTAGTATTTCCGCAGTAGTATGTTTTTAGTATTTGCATAATGGAATTTTAGTAGTATTTCTATCATAATACTTTTGTAGTGATCAGCAGCGTCAAAGCATTTAAAATAGTTTGTTAAAAATAAAACAAAACTGGCTTTTACGTTTTGGCACTCGGGGGCAACGCTTCTGAAAGCGTATTTATACATTTTGGCACTGAATCAGTTAAGATATACATTCAGGTCAAATTTATAGACGTAAAGACATGGACACTGCTAGCATTTTATTCTAATATTGCTGATTTCAAGCACAGTTACAGATTATTGACATTTGACAGTAGCATCTTACATGTTTGCATACACCCTTATAATTTGGAATAACTAGTTTCTTTCCTCACCTTTGCCTACAGGTCATATTTGAAGCGGAGATATCGGACAGAAAAACTGGCTTCATAGTTATAGATGACATTCAAGTGCTCAGCTACCCATGCGGTGAGTCATTATCATGCCAGCAATTAGTTGTTGTTCGCTGAATCGACTCTTATAGCTTTGGCCACTAATTGGACCAAACCGGGGATGGGTCCTGTCGCACTTGAACAGACAGATAAGCTCCAACGAGCGGAAGGTGACTCGAGGGAGACGGGACACGTTGTAGTAGGTAAACGAGAGGAATAAGACACTGGAGGAAAGGGGGAGGGGAAATTGGGGTGAGAGATTGGAGAGAGTGAAGCGGGAAATGAAAAGGTATTAGGTCAATCATGGAGAGAGGAGATTCTGACCACTCAGCTCTCTTTACTCAGCGAACAGTAGCTGTCTTGTCCCAAAGCGACAAGGGGTCACACTCTGCTTTAAATTCACGTGACGTTCCGAAGCGTCGTTTCCGCAACGCCGTAGGCTTCGCGCTTAAAAGGGGAAAAAACACACCCGTGTGCGAGTTCATCCAACGCCGCTAACAGGAGGAATAAAAGCAATTAAAGTTTTGCTTCGGCATCTGTCTACTCGCAGCAGTGACACATTTGAGCGTGTCCTGACTCGTAATGGATTCCATTGATTTTGAGTCAGAATAGTCAAAAGTGTACTCCGTTCAAGTTGTCACCCCTGCTCAGTTTAAGGTTGTCAAATTTTGTCAGTAAAGTGACCTGGAAGCAGTGTGAATATTAAGAGGAGAACCCGCAACTTCCACAGTGGATGCATTCATTCTCACAGCTGCATTTGTGGACACACACAGGTTTGTGTGTGTTTGTGTGTTTTCAGCTTTTATCTATGATTGCAATCACATCCCCGGAATAAAAATAGCCTCACAGCCTCTTGGAGGGGTTTATTCCATACATCAGTGTGGTGCTTAAGTATTAGAAGCTGTGACATTGTGACAGCGATCTTTGCAGCCAGTGGCTGTTAGGATCCGCATTTCTCTGACACCCCGGGAATCTAATCGGAGTAATAGTGAACAAATCACAGCAGGTTACAAAATGTCGCGAAATGTGTACGTTGTTTGCACCTCTGTCTGTTAAATTCAAGTGTGTTTTCTTCTGAAATAATTTTGGAAAAGGGTGAACACAAAGTATTCTGAATCTGATATTATTGTATTACTCTATAGATAAATCACCTCATTTCCTGCGTCTTGGCGACGTTGAGGTGAATGCCGGACAGAACGCTACCTTTCAATGCATTGCAACCGGGAGAGACACAACCAACAATAAACTTTGGCTTCAGGTAAAGATATTTCAACAGTGCGAACAAATAAACAGGTGATTAAAAAACTAATAAAAAGAAAGTTTTGCTCCATTGGCAGAAAATGTTGCTTTTACTTCAGGTGTAATTTTTTGAAAATTGAAGTTGTAAATTTGAGTAAAATAAGGTAATTCATACTGAAAAAGAAATAAATTGTCTATTATGGCAGTTGGTAGATTTTTTTCATCTTGTTGGATACAATTTCTTAAAATGGCTAAAATATTTTTGCTAATCTTGGGTATGATTTTATCAGCAAAACAAGTTATAAGATAAATAAGAAAAAAATGTAAAACATGTATTTTCACAGTAAGATACCAAAGCCCTGTTAAAAAAATATTGTCCCATTTAACAATTTAACTCAATATTTAAGTAAAACCAAGCAAATTCCCAAGTGAAATAAGCAAACACCAATCAGACGATAGATTAGTTTGCTCATTTTAAAAATCTCTTGGTTGAATTTTGGTAAAAATGTTCTCTAAAAATAAGAAAAGTATCTCTAATATGCTACGCGAAATGTTTTCTATTTCGTAAAATAATAAATATTTATTTAAATAAGGATAAAATACCTGAAAAAGAACAAACATGTCTCACTGTGGGGTAAGAACTTATTTAGTGCAATATGGGTTAACAATTTATATTTTGGATTACATATCAGTTACTTTTATTGTAACTGTCCTCACTTTATTATCATTAATTGTTTGCGATTGTAAAACAATAAGCAAATGACCACTCGGTATAAAATATACGTGCCTTTTTAAACATGGCACACAGATACGTCCAGGTTGCATCATTTATGTTATGAATAATTAAATGAAAAAATAGACAAAATGATTTTTTAACTACATGCACACTAAAGCAACCATAAGGAGAGCACGGTACATGGAATCATATAACAAAAAAATCACCCCGAGCCATACGCCCTGACAGCTAATGGATGCTGATTTCATTACAACGTTGCTGTAGTCATGACCTTTAAACGTGTCATCAGTGAGGACGACTTACAAATCGTGTGTGGTTTATAGCGGCGAAACGGCGAAGACATTCCCGTGTCCAAGAGGAAGAATATCAACCACCGGCGATTCTCTGCATCGTTTCATCTCAACGAAGTCACCAATCAGGATCAAGACCTGTACCGCTGCATCACCCAGTCGGAGCGGGGCTCTGGGGCGTCCAACTTTGCTGGGCTTATTGTCAGAGGTGAGTGTTTCTTCCAAATTGTGCAAACATATTCTTGATAAGTGTGATGTGCTTTAGCTACACCTCTGGACAGATTTTTTTAGATGAGCATGAGGCTTACACTATTCATATTGCAACACATGACATGCTGATCGGGTAAGTAAATGAAATCCCTGTCCGGGACCATCACACACAACCAGGGCCAATTAGCAAATAGGCCTGTTCTTTCAAATAAAACAACAGTTATGCATTATGAGATATTTGCATGATAGAACAGGTTATGATATGATAAAAAAATGTTGCCTAGCTATATTAGCTATAGCTATATGTCATGTTATATTATAATTGTTTTTTAATGACACTTTACTGTTTCTTTTTTATGGTGATAATAAGTATCTATTTGGAGATTGTCCAAATAAAGACTAGACAAAAAGATTCATAATTATGAATAAAATATACAAGAAAATAAAAAAGAAAATAATGAACATTACATGTCCTTCCTATCACAGTTCACGGATACCTTATCTACCTGGATTGTAGGGGCAGAGCTTCTTGTAGTTTGTCTTGGGCACCCTGGCAGTGCCCATCCCACTCCAAGCCTTTTTTTGTGGAAGGGTACCACAAATCCAATACTTTTACCCACTGGCAGATACGTTTTCTCATATAAAGTATTAATTTAACTTGAACATATTTTAAGGTGTGTTATTTTGAAGTAAATCTAAAAAAAAATAGCTGGATCGTCTGTGTCTGTAGATGTGGTAGTATTCTGAAAAAAATGCGAGAACATTTTGTTAGCTGCCATATCAGATTATTTTGATCATTTTAAGGATGACCATTATAGATTAATAATGTTTAAATATATACAAACAAATTATAATGAAAATAATATGCCAAATAAACAATTGCAATGTATGGAGTACCGTATTTTCCGCACTATAAGGCGCACCTAAAAGTCTTATTTTTTTTCAAAAGCTGACCATCCGCCTTATAACACAGTGCGCCTTATATATGGCTCAATATTAAATTCGCAAGGTCTCGCAACTACGAGAAACAGCCGCCGACTCCATTTTTCGCGCTGTGCATACTGGGAAATATTAAACGATTGGTAGTTGCCGGGGCTCGTGTTGTATTTGTTTACTAAGTGGCAAAATGGCTACCCCATTAAACTGCTTAATTCATATTCAACAAATACAGTATTTGTCTGAATCCAGGGTTATGACTGGTGAAGATGTAAAGCACAATTTACCTTAAACAAACGCAGAATTATTCAGAATGTCACGTTTGAGAGAGAGAGAGAGAGCGAGAGAGAGAGAGAGAGCGAGATTCTCTTTCATACGTGCATTTGTAGAAGAAAATGGCTCCTGTTAAGAGACACACGTACAACGCCGAGTTTAAACTCAAAGCGATCAGTCACGCAGCACAACACGGCAATAGAGCGGCAGCGAGAGAGTTAAACTTAAATGAATCGATGGTACGGAAGTGGAGAAAGGATGAAGATAAGCTCCGCCAAGTAAGGAAAACTCAACAAAGTTTCCGTGGCAATAAAGCAAGATGGCCAGAGTTAGAGGAGACACTTGAACAGTGGGTTGTTCAACAAAGAGCGGCAAGCAGAAGTGTCAGTACGATAACTCTGCGTATGAAGGCAACAGCGCTGGCACAAAAACACCGGACGTGTTGGATGGCCCATTCACTGAGATATGGTCAATTCGAACACAGCAGAAGAAGAATTCGAGGGATTCGTCGATGAGGAGCTTATAGAGTGATCTTTGTTTTTCTTTTGTGTGTTTACGTTTTACATTTTACAGTTATTATGTTATTGCTTTGCACTCGTTGTTTTTGCACATTACGAGTGTCACTTTATTGCGATTGCACTAACGTTTCATTTAAAATAACAGTATCAGACGTTTTTTTCTTTGCGTGTTGACTAAATGGACAAAAAATAAAATGATATGTCGATGTTGTTCAAAGATGTTAAAGATGTGTCACGAAAATGCTTTACCTCAGAGAAAATAATAAAACGGCTGTTTATTTATTTTGGGAGTGAATGGAGTTGTGGAAAGCTTGTTTGTTAATAAAGTTTGACCTTTTTGAATGTTTTGGTGACATTCCCTTGAGCGTGGCAACATCTAGAGGTTGCATAAAGTAACTACATTCTCTACTGTAGTCAAGTCGTCACATTTATTTACCGTAAATAGCCCTTAATCCCAAAAATGTCTCGAAGGACTGCACAGGATTACAATTACAAAATTGCACAATTACCTGATCTTAAACCAGCATGCACTTATAGCGCCTTATAATGGGGTGCGTCTTATGTATGGCATAAGTTTTAAAATATATCATTCATTGAAGGTGCGCCTTATAACATGGTTCAGATTCAGATTCAGATTCAGATCTACTTTATTGTCATTCTAGTACACGTGTATACAGAACGAAATGTCGATGGATCTGACTCCCACAGTTTCCCTCAGTGTCCTTCAGTGTACAGATATAAATAAAGCTGTATTGTGTTATTTACCATAGTGCCGATAGTGCAAGAAGAGACGCTAACCAGATGTGCAAGATGGGCAGTCAGGTTAACAAGTCAGGTACACAGTACCATTATATTGTAAACAATAACACTGTAAGTAATAACACTGTAAGTAACAATAGTGCAGAGATCAAATGTGCAAGGAGTGGCAAGCTATAAAAAAACTGCCACTAGTGCAAAAGTCAAATTAGCAGCCGTTTAGATTTAAGTTAACTATATGTTAGATTGACCATTTAACAGTCTAATGGCCAGGGGGACTAGACTATTGCGGAGCCTGGTGGTCCTGCACCGCACACTGCAGTACCTCTTCCCAGAGGCTAGCAGAGTGAATAGTCCATGATGGGGGTGAGAGGGGTCCCCGGTAATGTTCTTAGCATGGGATAAGCAGCGCTTCTGGCCAATGTCCTGAATGGAGGGAAGTGTAGTCCCGATTATTTTCTCCGCTGTCCTCGTTACCCTCCTCACACTACCCCAGTCGGTAGCGCTGCAGCCTCCACACCACACAGAGATACAGCTGGTCAGGATACTCTCTATGGTGCCCCTGTAGAATGTGATGAGGGATGGTGGGGGCAGGTGGGCTCTCCTCATCCTCCGCAGGAAGTACAGGCGCTGCTGTGCCCTCTTAACCAGAGATGCAGTGTTCACGGACCAGGTGAGTTTGTTTGTGATGTGCACCCCTAGGAACTTGATACTGCTGACAACCTCCACAGCCTTGTTGTTGATGCATGTTGTTGATGGTGCGCCATATAGTGCGGAAAATACGGTAGTTAGGATTTTGTGTTTTCAGTCAACGTGGATTTCTTTCTGACAAATCATTAATTTCGATGTATAGAATTTATAATATCCCTGAAATGCTTATATCATATAATCATTACAAATGACACATTTAAAATACTCAATGTATTTTAAACTTTCGCGCACCCTCTGAAAACGTTTCCCGTACCCAAATTTAGAACAGTATCGAGCATTATATTGACAAACAAGCATAAGAGTGAGTGAGTGTGACCTGCTTCCTTGTGTCTGAGCACAATTTATCTGTCATGTGCAGTTGACACGTGGTTAATAAGGTGTCACCAATGTGTGCTCACCACACGATTCTTTATTCATTCACATTGAATAGCTCACATATTCAGATGATCTCCCCGGGAGGTTTTGGAAACGCACAGGCTGAAGGTGGGAGACATTCCGGAGTAACGGAAAAGAGAGGAGGCAAGTAAAAAAGAGGATAAAAAAAGGTAAATGTAAATTCTCAGCTCATTATCCAAAGAATATTTTCCTATCAGAATAAGGACTGTGTCTGAATATAAAAAACAGATGAACTGTGGTTACTCTGCATATGAGATGGTGCTGAATATAAACAAAAACAGGTAACATTGACCATCATAATACTTAAACTTTATGCAAGGAAGCACTCATTTAGTCAAAGACGTAAAGATATATGATTGATGTCCGTAGCCCTCAATTGCAGTCAATGACTGACCCAAAAAGACAGTCATAAATACTTAGCTGAATACTGAAGAAATCATGCTATTTTTGTATTTTAAAAAAAAAAAAAAAAAAAAAAAACCTAAGAAAGCTAATAGCCTCGCAGCAAGGTTCTGTTGTCTAATCACGGCTGCACCCATCCAAATGATGATGATAAAAATTAGTATGGGCTCAGCATGCGTATTGTACACTTGAAATCAAGGTGCTCTTCCAAGCTGTGAAAATGTTACGCACCCCGGTAGGGATGTGTATTAAAAAAAAAAAGGAAATCCCCGATGAATGTGCGAATGGTATCACAATAAAGAAATGATAGAAGCCCCCTCATGTTTATTTATTAGAATATCAAACCGGGGAAATCAAAGACATACAGATTTATTTTACCGAATGAAATATGCAGTTTTAATACTGTTGCAGGACACGTATACATTGCAAGATTGTAGTTGCGTGAATGTTGCATTTACATACATCCTGTATTCAGATATGAACCCCTTTGTGAAATAGCAGGAGTTTGGGGAAATCACGGTCGGAAAAATGGATCCATGCCAATCTAAGAGAAGGGGGGATGGGTCATGTTCTTAGATAGGACTTGTGTACCTTAGTGTCGGGACGTCGATCCCAGCTTTGATTTCGAGAAGCAGCATTTGTTCGCTGAGCGATGTTAAGATTGCATGCGGGTGGTTAGGCACGGGCCCGGTGTACTGATATTTATGTGGATGATGGAGAGGTACCATTATAGGCTTCCCGTTGTTTGTGCTTCTGGGACACATTTTTTTCTATTTGCACGGTCGCACGATGGGACTAAGATCTGACGTGGGATAATGTTCGCCAAACTATTTGTTGACAGATATTATATCTGTTTGTCAACATTGTAATGAATTTATTGAATTGTTCCCCAAATATAACTTTCCAATCGATTGCAGCTGATCAATATTTTTGTCATATGTGGAGGCAGTTACTGTCCTGCAAAAATGAATGATTAAAAAAATGGTGAATTCTAGAATTGTTACTTATCAATTGTTGACAGGAATGTATTACTATAAGTGTCACGGAACAGAGCAGGAAACAGGAAAAAAGGACCCATTCGCGTGGACGTACTCACAATTTATTGGGGAAAAGAAAAGTTGTCCAAAAAACAAACGAATCAGATCAAAAACAAAACAGGGTCAAACGCAGGCAAATTTACAGACTAGGTATTTCTCAGAGTCCAACGGAACTTGCAGAAATCTCACAGAAGGTTCACAAAAATCTCACAGGGTTTAACAAACGCCCAGGCAAAGCACAGCTCAAAGGAACGCGTTTAAGTACTCCAAGAAGCATTCAGTCAACGCGTCTCAGCCGATGTCCATGGGCGGGGCCAATTGGGCGCCGTGGCAATCGCGCCAGAATCCGGCGCCACCTGGCTGGGACCAACTGGGCGCCATGGCAACCGCGCCAGACGTGACAATAAGAAACTAATGACATTTTTCTAAGGATAAAATTCCATATCTGATTATCTAATACCATGACCATGAAAACTTTATTCGAACATTAAAATAAAAACAGAACAAAAACAATAACTCAACAACAAAATAATGTTACATAATATGTTCGAAAAGCGGTAGTAAGAAGCAAAATGCTTATATTCTCTACCCCTTCATCTTCTCTATTAAATACACCAATGGTTTAACATCAATTGTAATAATATTAATAATAACAGTTATGGTATTACAATAGCAACAATCACACAAAGTTAACCATAGTTCTAGCACGCTCTATTCCCAATCTCTCGTATCACTCATACCCCATTTTCTTCATCTCTGTATTCCGCCAGGAATGTTTTTTTGTATTCAGATTTGAACAAGTGAATAGTTGGACATTATTTGATCTCGTCTTGTATATTGTTCCAAAGCTTGACTCCACACACAGACACACACATACTTTTCCTGGTGGTTCTCACCTTTGGGATTATGAATTTACTACAGCCCCTTAAATTATAATTTCCCTCTTTCCGAATGAATAATTTATTGATGTTTTCTGGCACTACGTTTTGTTGACCTTAAATAGCAGTTGTGCAGTGAAAAATTTTACTAAATCATCTAATTTTAATAATTTGGACTGCAGGAATAAAATATTAGTATGATCTCGATATCCTACCCTGTGAATGGTTCTAATTGCACGTTTTGGGAGGATAAAAAGGGGCTGTCGTGAACTTTTGTAATTATTGCCCCAGACTTCTGCACAATATGTTAAGTATGGCAGAAATAGAGAACAATACAATAAATACAATGCATTATAGTTTAAAATGAATTTGGCTTTACTAATTATTGAAATGCTTTTAGATACTTTAGTTTGTATGTGTCTGATGTGTGTTTTCCAGCTTAATTTATTGTCTATTATGACCCCTAAAAACTTAATTTCTGATACAGCGTCTATTGCAGCACCATCCATTTTTACTTCTAAATCTTGATTTGCCTTGCCATTACCAAATAATATTACTTTGGTTTTATTTAAATTTAAAGATAATTTATTTACATCTATCATTACTTTTAGGTTAATTAATTGACAACTAATACAGGTTACCAAATCAATATAGTTATCATTTGAATAGAAAATGTTAGTGTCTTCTGCAAATATTACTATTTTCAATAGTTCTGAAACATTAAAAATATCGTTAATATATAAATTAAATAACTTCGGACCCAGGATAGAACCCTGTGGTACTCCACAACAGATGTCCAAGTATTCAGATGACAACTCTCACATTTTTACATATTGCTTCCTCCCTGTCAAATAACTTTGAATCCATTGAAATAACTGATGCCATATCTTTCCATTTTTTTAATAGTACATTATGATTAATGTTATCAAATGCTTTTTTTAAGTCAATAAATACCCTGAATGCGTATCTCTTTTTTTCTATGCTATGGGTGATATCTTCTACTGCATCAATAATAGCCATGGTTGCTGATCTGTTTGCTCTAAAACCATATTGACTTTCTTTCATTAATCAATTTATGTTTATCTACAGATTGTTCTAGTCTATTATTGTAAAGTTTCTCTAATATTTTAGAGAACTCAGGACGCAGAGATACAGGTTTATAGTTTGTAAAAATTAGCGTGTTTCCATTTTTGTATATTGGTATAACTTTTGCTATTTTCATTTAAATTGGAAATTTGCCTGTTAGAAATAATAGATTGTAGGTCAATGTTTTCACAATGTTATTTATAATTTCCTTAACTAGTACAATATCGATGTCAAAACAATCCATGGACGTTTTGTTTTTACAGTTGTTAACCACGTCTAAGATCTCTGATTCCATAACCCCAGATAAAAACACGGTCTTGGAGTTCATTTTTATCAGTGACTCAAATTGCTTACTACTGCACTCTGGGATATTTGCTGCTAGCTCTGGTCCAAGATTTACAAAATAACTATTGAAATTCTCCACAACTTGATTTACATCTTTAGTACTGGAGTTTGATATAGTCCCTAGTGTGATACCAAGTACTGATATTACTTAACACCCACCCCTTCAAGAGACAGCTGTAAAAAAAGGCAATGACCCTCTATAATATTTTATTTTATTTTCAAATGAGACCATAAGATTTTACTTGGGAAAAAAAAGGTCTAGAAGTGTTTTGCATGAATTATAAATTAGGGTTGCAACAAATGATTATTTGGATTTTCGCTTGTCAGTCGATTATTGTGTCAATTAATTGGATGAACTGTCCTTTTTTTGAATACCCAACCCTGTATTATAAAACAGAAGATTATTGAACATGAAACAGAAATTAAGTATTACTTAGCTACTAGTTTCAATTAATTACCAGCGTGAGAATGAACCATTCAAGTAACAAATAAACAGTCAATACATACTTATAAAGTGGACAATTGCACACCTAAGACTTGTAAATAATTAGTCATAAAAGGAAATAAAATTAAATAGATTTCTTGAAAAGAAAAAATATAACTTAAATTGCGACCCAGGTTTTTGTTCAAGCGTTAGCTAATTGTAATAGAACAACAATAATGACAAAAGTTGGTCATATTGACGGTCAAGATGCCTGGAAATTTGAGGTTTTAAATACTAAAGACTAAACCAGACATGTCAAACATACGGCCCACCGTCCGGATCTGGCCCCTTTGGATGATGTAATCTGGCCCGCAATGATAATTTTCTAGAAAATATGATTTTTTAAATGATGCAAACCAAATGCTCTCTGCGGTCGCTATAGGACAGTTATAAATTTGTACAGCATGGTGAGATGGTTCATGTGTAAAATTAAATTTACTCGACTGTTAATATGAACAAGTTAACACATTTAATTCCAAACATAAAAATATTTTTAGGCTAAATGATCTAATACTGGAAAACAAAGCTAAAATCTTTTACTGTTCCAGCCTGCCTGAGAACAGAAAGTCTGGAACCAGACCCAAAGCCAAACTTGTTTTTATATCCCTGTTCTAAACAAAAAATTGATTAGTTCTTTACCCTCTCTTGTAAATATAAACTTTAAATTGCTAAAATATAGTTAGAATGTCGCGATTAATTAGTCACAATGTTAATAAGAATCACTCAGAATGTGCTTAGTATCCACACTATACAGTGTATGTTTTTGTTTGTCAGTAGTGGTTGCATCAAGGAGCAGCTCTAATAAAGCCCTCTGGTTGGTTTCCCGCAGTGACAGAGCACATCATCATGACATACACACACTCACCCCCATGCCAGCTTTTATCATACGCAAGCCGTGCCCTAAAAAGCTCTTGCAGTATTACCGTCATGCCTGGCCTACACTCGTATTGATCAACTTCAGCAATGTTTTTGTTCTTGGATTCCTCCGATTTTTTTCATCATCTTAAATTTTTATTCGTTATTGCACACTTCTATATTTCCCTTTGTGCAACTCTGAAAATAAATATGTCTTTTTTAAAGGGACACTGTAATATTTGACCACTGGCTGTCGCTGTAATGTGTAGTGCAACTGAAAACAAGTGCAACAAAGCACGAGGAAGATTAAAAACTACGGAGACTAGAAATCACCAAGCTGCCTATTTTTTTTCTCAGTTTTGGGCCCTACCTTTTGCAAGCCTTTTGGTTTTTGGCTGCATTACAACTATTTCACAGTGTCCCTTTGAAAAAAAATGATTAAACTTTTTTCACGGTCCCAACCATTCAGCCCTAGGTTGTGTTTTATGTTTTTTTAGGGTGCATGATCCAACTTTTCCAGCCAAAGACGCAAATTGATTTTCTCAGACCAATAGATTGAATTTATTTGATACAGTAGTTGTACTTTTGGCATCTTCACGTTTCTTTAGATAGGTTTCGTGTCAAGGCACCACCAACAAATGCTAAGGAAATTGATAACCATCTGCTTTCGTAGGGTCTGCTTTCATGGGTCTCTAACACTCATTGGCGGCCCATTGGGTACTGCAGCTCCCGACCACTGACCACTCCAAGCAGCCGAATCTAATAATCTATCAGAACCAACACCTTGATTGATGCAAATGTTTCTTATGCACACGTTTCAACTAACCACAGCCCCAAAAACCTCGCCCAAGTAGAATGCCCAACAACGCCAGGCTGTTTGCTTGTATGTCAACTTTTGGAAGTCATATGAAATGCATACAAATAAATATGACATGACTCGAATTTAAAAGGGATTCACCAATCACTGTTTCCACAAAATTAAGGACATTTTTACAGAGTAATCGCCTGACATGTTAAGGCTCTTCTAACACTTATCCGTTTTTTTTTTTTTTTTTTTTTTTTTTTTTTTTGGTTGAAGGTCTGAAAAAGCTGTCCGGAACCGAATTTGTTGAAAATACCAAAATTGAGGGCAAAAGCAATTAAAAAGCAAACATTTCCTTAGAGGAATAATTAAATTAATAATGTGATGCTGGAGAATTAGAACACACAAACACATTACACCCATGTTTACTCAATATCATTATTTACATTTGACCTCAAAAAGAGATTAACACATGATTAATAATACAAAAGATTTTGACAACAAACCCATCTTATCACATCAACACCATTGATGATTTGTTGTTTTTTTAGGCCAACTGTAAAAATTTCAAGCAATGGGGAAAAAAAGGGCTGATAATAAAAAAAAAACAAGACGCCAACTTCAGCACTCTCTGGAGTTGCAAAACGACCCACAATACCATCTTTCTGTTGTATATGTATTATTTATGTTTGAGATGAGTCACTTGGTTTTAAAGTAACACACAATCTTGCATTCTAATTAGAAAACCAATGATTGAACCCTTTCAATTGATTTTTGTATCCTATTTTATCATCCTTCTTTTCTGTCGCTCTGAGCATGCACGCTGCTGATGTCATAATGTTTCTAAACCAGCTTCAACACTCATTACCTGAAATCAAGCTAGCATGCTGTCAAACTGCAGCTTTTTATGTGTTGGGGGAAAATGTCTTTTTCAGGCTGACAGCCTCATTCAACTTACTTTCAAATGCACTGTAACACAAACATAAACAAACATAATAATGCACACAGGGGAAAGAGACGTGATTGCAGCGTGTGTTGAAAGTCTGGGAACAAAAATCCAAGTAGACTGGATTGCCTATAGAAAAAAATAAAGATACTTTGTAATGATAAGGCTGCATAACAATCACAGGTTTCTAAAACATATTTTATTAGGTGTAGACCATTAAAGATTTTTAAGGGAAATTGTGTATTGTTTGATCACTAGATGTTGTTGTATTGTGTTGTGCAAGTGAAACGAGTGTTAAAAAGTACAAGTCTACAAACTACAGTGACTTTAAGACAGCAAACCACACCATTTTAATTCAAATTATTTTGCCTAATATTTCATATGGTTTTTAATTTTTAAGGTACCTATAGCAGCAAGATGGCGGGCAACCATATGTGCCCCCTTCAGGTGAGGCTCATGTTATGTAAAATAAATGCTAATTTCTTGACATATGAGTTTATAAAATTAAGTTCATATCATAATTAGTGTGATTTAGCTTATTTCTTAAATCAATATTGTTTACTTCATAAATATACATTTTCTTATTTCTTGGACGCACTAAATATTACACTCTGTCCCTTAAACGAATTTGTGGTCTACAAGAATGCACAATTGTTATTCAATTGTTTATTTATCTATTTTTATGAGTTAGATTCTCTGATGTAGTGTTTTGTTTATTCATTTATCCTCCTTTATAGGGTTTCTTTATGATTTTTGTGTTATTTATTTGACAAACATACAAGACTGTCGCAGAAAACTTTTTTTCTTTTAGCTTTTAGTTGAACCTGAAAATAAATGGTCAGAAATAAGCAAATTATGTAAATTAAAAATGTTCAAAAATTGCTAAAATCGAGATTGTGAGATTATTTAAAAGAAAATTTGATGATATTTCTGCAATATTGCCCACCCCTAATTATATACATGCATATGACATGTATGCATTATATTGCAGCCTTGGCACCTTTGTAGTTTTTTTAAATCTAGAGTCTAAATTCCAGACTTACACTGAAACGAAATACAAACACGAAAACACCCAGGAGTCCTGTATTACTAAGTAACAACAATAAAACCCACTATAAATTTGCATAAAATACCAGATAATTGAGAAAAAGGAAAACTTATAGTCACAGTCTACATTTAATGATGCAGGTTCACCCCGTGACATGATTATTTAAACCCATAATAAGCAGAATAAGTCGCAACATTTTCACTGTGTTAGCGTGTTTGTAGCCGCTTCTGTTGTTCAAAGCCTTTTTGGATTCCTTCTTCTGAAGGCGTATAGCCGTTTGATGAGCTGCGTCTTCAAAAAAGGTTGCTCTTGCTTTAATATCATCATAATTATAATTCTATGCAGCTACCGGTACACATCTAACCAAGAAAACTGAAGAGATACATAAAACATCACATCTACAAGCTGCCATCTAAATTAGATATATTACAGTATGTGATGTGCTGCAGCACTTTATAAATACAACATAGCATGATATTATTAGTATTATTACTGGACTTAAATACATTTTTAGCTCTCAAGACATTGAGTTCATAACAGGGCTCATACGGGTGCTTGAAGTCTTTGAAAATGCTTGAATTGAAATGTTGTTTAAAGTTTGAAAAAGGCTTGAATTTTGGGCAAAGTGCTTGTAAACGTTTGAAATTGTTGCCATGTTTCTTAATAAGTCTGCTTTAAAATGACGTAGACACTGGTCTGTGGTGGCTTCGCTTCACTTTTGCATTTATTCTTTTGTTTTTAATGGCAACTGGCATTAGTTTATATGGCATTTTTTCTATAAAGTGTTATTGCCCCCTATGAGTCATACCTAAGAGGATATGTGCATGCTACATCCAAACAGGGCACAATGAAATGTGCATTAGTCAAGTCAAGTCACATTTAATTATATAGCCCTTAATCACCAAAATGTCTCAAAGGACTGCACAGGAATACAATTACAAAATTGCACAATTACCTGATCTTAAACCAGCATGCGGGCAAGTAACAACTCAAAAACCTCAGTGTGAGGAGAAAAGAGAAACCTTGAGAAAGGACCTCACATGTGGTAATCCCCCTTCCCGGATTGACCAGGGTGAATCACAATTAGCATTACTGTACACAGAATAGTAAACATTAGGTAAGATGTTGAAAATGTCCGGAAAGTGCAGGACAGCAACGACGCCCCTAGCCTGTAAACTAGTCCAGAAAGTCTATGACGGCCACGACGCAGCTTCCCATCTCTGCCAGCTGGTAAATGCAGGGGTTGACATGCTTCAGGTCAGACGCTGGTCCGCTGACTCATCTCAAATCGTCATTCTCCTTCATATCACCACCAGGCAGGCAGTCGGAAAATGACAGGACAATACAGAATATGAGGTGGGCATCAATCATAAGCTTTGGAATAGAAGAGTGTCTTAAGCCTCGATTTAAAAACTTCAGTTGAGGTTGCAGATCTTATCTCCAGAGGCAGGGCGTTCCATAACACCGGGGCCCGGATGGAGAACGCTCTCGATCATGCAGACTTTATTGGCTCTTGGAGTCACAAGTAGACCGGCATTAGTGCAAGAATTACGTATCAAATATGGAAATTTATTATGGTCCATGCAAAGAATTAAAGTTGATA
Organism: Urocampus carinirostris; assembly: GCF_059441175.1. Lineage (NCBI taxonomy): Eukaryota > Metazoa > Chordata > Actinopteri > Syngnathiformes > Syngnathidae > Urocampus > Urocampus carinirostris. Next base: position 26,525,890 of record NC_142368.1, read on the forward strand.
TACTGCAGGAAGAACTTCCTGCAACTGAAATGGAGGCTACACAGCACTGTCATTTTTACCCAACACCTATACAGTGAGATATGTGTCTCAAAAACAAACATTTTCCCAATCTACTTAAGATCTAATAATTATATGTCTTGATAAATCTACACGCAAGGTTAAGAATCCCATGTGTAAATCACAGATATATTCGTAACTTTGCAAAATGCATCATTGACACTGGATTTCCTTTTTTAATGTTACTCTAAAAATAGAAAAAAGGCCTTAGAATATTTAAAAAAGTGCTTGACTTTTGCCATTAAAAAGTGTACAAACCCTGTCATAAGCATTCATCCTTAATGTAAGATCTAATAAGTAGTTAGTTTTGCTCTTTGGAAATAGCAACATTATTAGGTTTGCACTCTCTCTAAGTGCTCCGGTTTGAATTACAGGTATGATACACTTTTCCTGAGACTTTTTTTTTTTTTTAATCACTGCGACTACAGTATTTCCCCAGGCTCTCTGTTGTTCCTTTTGTTGCTTTGTTTTAGCGTGCCGTGCCGTCCCCACATGACTCTCTGAAGCTTTATGTTGATCCTATTCATTTTTTTCCCTCTCAAGAGCCTCCGCACCCCATCGCCCCACCGCAGCTGCTCGGCGTCGGGCCCACCTACCTACTGATTCAGCTCAACGCCAACTCCATATTTGGAGATGGTCCTATAATAACCAAAGAGGTCTTTACTTGCTCTATATGTTCTTATATGTAGGAATTCTTAGATTCCCGAACATAAATCAGCATCATTTGAATTCCCAAATATGAATTTCTTATAAGGTGGAGTACCGCATGACGTCAGGCAGTTGGATCGAGACCCACGCAGTCAACTCTCCCAACTATAAATTGTGGCATCTGGACCCAGACACAGAGTATGAGATCAGGGTTCTGCTCACCCGGCCGGGCGAGGGCGGTACAGGCAAAGCTGGGCCGCCCCTCATTACACGAACTAAATGTGCAGGTAGGGAATGATTTTTCCTATTAGTTATTGCTTAATATTTGTTTTCAGGTCATTCATCTTGCATAAAAAAAGGTGTGGATGATATATGTGTTGTTATTTAGTTGTGTTAATGCATAAATAGAATGAATTACCCTCCTTATGCTGTAGGTCAGGGGTCTCCAACCTTTTTCACGCTTAGCGCTCCTTTTGCTTACTAATATTGTGCAAAAGGCACCCAGTTTGATACACATTTCTAATATAACAACTTATCATGTTATTACTACGTTACAATGTCATTACCGGGTTAATTATTGAAAGTAGAGTCAAATAGACACTCAACCACAAATAAAAAATATTTGAGTAGAAAATCACAATGACCCACATTGGTGAGCTATTTTCAGAACAGGTACGCGGGCACCTCAGCTTACCTTAGGGGGCACCGTGTTGGAGACCCCTGCAGTAGGGCATGTTTCACCCTCTTATGCTAACCCTGCCATTTTTCAAGTGTGATGACATAAAGCCTTTACAAAAGGCTATTTAGACAATAATAATTGATTTTAAATCAGTTTGGACTCAAGCTTAACCAAAGTAAAATAGTTACTAGTTGCTTTTTTTAACGAGTGCTGTAAAAAACCACATCCAACTATTTTTAATTTGTGCAAAAGCTTTCAATATCAGCACAAGCAGTGATTCAGGACCTTATTAAAAGTTTTTTTCCAATTTCAAAGTGTAAATTTTGCCACATTCTAATTAAACAAATTAATTGTATTTATTGAATAACTCATGTGGCTGCATTTGTAGATGCTAGCATTAATGGTTAGCTGCGGCCAGCATCGGCAAAGCAGCCACTAGCATTAGCGGCATACATTGCTGAAAATGGTCGGCAGCATAAGCTGCTAGTGTCGCCAACAAAGATGTTTATGTCTGCAAAATGTAACCAACTGTTTTTTAGATTTTCAAGTAAAAAATTTTTTTTTAACCCCGATGTCTATAACATTGTCGATTGGATAACTGACTAGCTAAATGATATATAACTACAAGCCTATTTAAAAAGAGAAAACATCTCAGTGGCGTCTAAGCAATGTTTTATTATAATTATTATTGTTATCATGATTTTGTTATTCATTTAAGACTGTCGAATGAAAATATTTGTTGCTGTTTTATTAAATTAATTTTGCTAAAAGCAAATGTGGTTTGAATTTCCTCTGTAATTTTTACATTTTTTTTTTGTAAAAATGGCACTGACAAATTTATAAATCAAATCGATGTGCTAGCCCCTTATCAGAAATTGCATGGACTTACTCTTGAACTCTCTCCAGTTTTATATCTTTGTCTCTCTCTCTTCATTCCATATGATTCTCCCAGAGGATCAATAGACAGAGGGCTGAAACTCTGTCTGACATTTGTAGGAATAAACGCGCGAAATAAAAACACAGCCAGCCCGGGGGGAGAACGACCGAAGCGAGGGCGACTCTGAAAAAAAAAGCAATGAGAAAAAGAATGAGGCAGCAGTGATGGGAGATGATGAAAATACACAGGAGTGCGCTCGCGAGCTAGAGCAGGAATGATGAAACTTGTGAAGGAAAATGAAAACGAGATGAAAATTCATAACTGCGGGGCCTGACTGATGTCTGCCAAGCGAGGTTGGAGCGGGCATGCGGTATGGCTGCGCATTTATCAAAAGTCAGGGACTCCTTCCATGCGAGTGCCGTATTGAATGCTTTCCTTTTGGCCGGGGTGGAAATTAATCTTCTTGTCAGTCAGTGCTTTGCGTGAACGGTGGTAACTCTTTGTAATCTGTACTATGCGTGGATATCAGTCCATCAGCACACAATGGAGTCACAAATTCACTTGAAATGAAGCTCTTTGTCCACTAAGTAGAAGACATTTGTGGAGACGGTGTGAGGAAACGACCTATGTCTAAGCCCCGCCCCCCTTTATTTACTCGGACAAACATTCAATATTCTGTGAAGAGCGCTATGGCAAATATCATTGTAGGAGACATAGTCATCAAAAAGGCAGGAATTATGCAATGGAGGGTAATATTAATGACAAAAAAAATAATAATAATTGTTGAAGTTTGATGAAATGCTTTGGCTAGTGTAAGTCTAAGCTTCATATTTTCCCAGGACAAGTCTTTTTACCATCTGTAGGCTACCAGAAGTGCTTCTCTGTTAGTTTGGTGCTACAGTATACATCTTGAATGATTCAGCATAACATTGCCAACATTTGTATCTTAGTTATTAACTGGTACGTTAAAGAAGCTAAGCTCCAAAAGTTAACGTACAGGCAGAGTTCACACTGCAGCGGTTAATGGTAAATTCTGATTTTGTTGTTGTTGACTAGAGCCCTTTGGACAACAGCTAACAATCACGTGTAATTACCAACGTACAGAAACTCGTATAATAGGTCACTGAACTCACAGTAAACAAACTTGATGGAGAACGTAGCTAAGAGCTTATGTTAGCTAGTTTCTGCCAAACATCAGCGATGTTAACGTTATATTTCTCTCCAGCAAAGAGACAATATGTTGCCTCAATTACTATGTTGACTTACCTTAAAACAGATGCAGAAATCCTTATTACCTTTATCTATAAGTTGTTGCTGTAGTCGATGCATAACTTTTTCCAAAGGAGACACTTTTCTCGATTTAGACGTGGCTGGATTGGGTAAAAACTACCCCCATCGCCCAGTCTGTGAGGATACCACATGCATACAATTTGATTATTTGACAGTTAAAATGTTAGAAAAAAAACACAAAAATGAACAAAAACTGACAAACTGAAATGCAATTAATTGACAGCATTCATTCTCAGCCAATCAGAACATAAGGATGACAACAGCCGGTGACTGCTGATTTAGGTCGTCCATCTCTGTATCATATGTGATCCACATGCATGTAGAGTGGTACCTCTACGTACGAATTTATTATGTTTTGGGAGTAGGTTTGGCAACAAAAACATTTTTAAGTACAGTGTTATGTATGAAAAGTGGTTCGACAATGTGTCTGTGGCACTTGTAACGTAGTTCAGAGGTATCCAGATCGATTGGTAGGGGTGAAGTTTGTCCATTTTCCTCAGAACATTTGCAGGAGCTTTTTGCAGATGTTGGACGCCAGCCTTCTGAGGAAGTACAGTCAGCTTTGTCCTTTCCTGCTCAGAGCTTCTGTGTTGGCAGTCCAGTCCAGTTTATTGTCCAGCTGCACACCCAGGTATTTGTAGATCTGGACACACTACACATTCTCCTTTGATAGTTCTGAGTTCCGGGTGAGGTTTAGTCCTCCTGAAGTCCACCACCATCTCCCTGATCTTGGTGGTGTTCAGGTGTAGGTGGTTAGCGTCGCTCTGTTCGACACAGTCCTGGATCAATTTTCTGTACTCCTCCTCCTGCCCACTTCTGATACATCCCACGATAGCAGTGTCATCAGCAAACTTCTGCACGTGGCAGGACTCAGAGTTGTACTGAAAGTCCGACGTATACAGGGTGATCAGGACAGGAGAGATCACGGTCCCCTGCGGCGCTCCCGTGCTGCTGACCATAGTGTCAGATGTACAGCCCCCCTGTCTCACATACTGGGATCTGCCTGTCAGGTAGTCCGTAATCCATGCTACAAGGTGTGAGCTTACTCCCATCTCTGTCCGTTTACCACTAAGTAGCAGAGGCTGTATGGTGTTGAAGGCATTGGAGAAGTCCAAAAAAGTAATCCTCACAGCACCCCTGCCCCTGTCCAAGTGAGAGAGGGATCGGTGTAGCATGTAGACTATAGCATCCTCCACTTCCACCTTTTCCAGGTAGGCAAACTGCAGAGGGTCGATGGCGTGGCGGACCTGTGGCTTCAGGTGGTGTTGCAGCAATCGCTCCATGGTCTTCATCTCATGTGATGTCAGGGCGACCGGCCTGAAGTCGTTGAGTTCCTCAGGTCGTTATTTCTTTGGGACTGGGATGATGCAGGATGTTTTCCACAGCTGGGGGACCCTCCCCCTGTTCCTGGCTCAGGTTGAAGATGCGCTGTGTAGGGTCTCCCAGCTCCAACGCACAGGCCTTCAGCAGTCGGGGGGATACTCCATCTGGACCAGCTGCCTTGCTGGGTCGCAGCCTCCTCAGCTCCCCACACCCCTGAGCGTTAGTGATCTTGAGTGGGGCGAGGGTGTCCTCCTCCATGCTGGTGTCCAATGTGGAAGGGACAGCTGCAGTACTTTGGGGTGAGAATGAGTGTGGGTGGTCAAACCTGTTAAAAAAGTTGTTCAACTGGTTAACTTTCCCCACATCTCCTTCCACAGCCGCACCCTGCTTAGTGCTGCAGCCGGTGATGGTCTTCCTTTCCCACACATCCTTTATGCTGTTGTTCTGGAGCTTTTTCTCCAACTTCCTTCTGTACTGCTCCTTCGCTTCCCGGAGCTGGACTTTGAGCTCCCTCTGCACTTGCTTTAGCTCCTGCTGATCGCAGTCTTTAAAGGCCCTCTTCTTTTGTTCAGAAGGCACTTGATGTCGCTCGTAATCCAGGGCTTGTTGTTGGCATAGCAGCGTACAGTTCTTACAAGGACAACAGTGTCCATACAGAAGTTGATGTACTCAGTAGAGCAGTTTGCCACCTACTCAATGTCCCCTCTGCTGAACCCTTGCAGGACATCCCATTCCGTACATCCAAAGCAGTCTTTCAGAGCCTGCTCTGCCTCAATAGACCATTTCCTGAATGAGCGTGTGGTTGTTTGTAGCGTCCTCACTTTTGGTTTGTTGAAGCAGAATGAGGTTGTGGTCTGCTTTCCCCAGGACAGGCAGTGGAGTAGCACTGTATGCGTCCTTAATGTTTACATACAGCAGGTCAATAGTCCTGTTACCCCTGGTGTTGCAGTCTACATACTGGAAGAAAGCAGGCAGTTTTGTATCCAGAGTCACATGATTAAAGTCCCCAGAGATTAACAGGATGGCTTCGGGGTGCTGTGTTTAGTTTAGCAACAGCGGAGTGGATGACATCACAAGCTACTTCTGCGCCGGTGTGCAGTGGGATGTAGACAATGACAACAATGGCGTCTCCAAACTCAGGGCAAGTAATAGGGATGCAAACTTTCGGCCAAAAGTTCGACGTCCCTGCAGCAGATAGAAATCTTTGTAATTACATGCCCAGGATTACACCACCTCTTGCCCACGTAGATAGCGAGTCCGCCTCCTCTACACTTCCCACAGGATTTTGTGTCTCTGTCTGCCCTAACAGCGTTGAAGCCGGGTAGCTCTACGTTAGGTCCGGGATGCTAGACGTGAGCCACGTTTCAGTAAAACACAGCAAACTGCACTCCCTGTATGCTTTGATGTTTTTCACCAGCACAGCCAGTTTGTCGGTCTTATTTGGTAGGGAGTTCACATTTCCCATGATTACGGACGGTGCCAAAGGCTTATATCGCCGCTAGCCGCTTAACCTTTACCTTAGCTTTGGCTCTGCAGCCGCGATAGGGCCCCCTCACCTCGTCAGGTAAATGGGGAATCACACAGGCACGAGAATTCTTCAGGGCAAGCAGTTGATTCCTCGAATAAACGCCTTTTTGTGCGTTAAAACCCACATCTATAGGATAGAAAGTAATCCAAAGTGGAGTTGTCAAACGGGACGAAAACACAGAAGATAGAAGCAAACAATAAAAACAATATATCACAAAATGAGCGAAATAACACAGAGCTGCCGAAAAGGCAGCCACTCGCGACGGCGCCAAATACTAATGGTTACTCCCTGCACATATTATTGGCAGTTAAATATTTTTTCCAAGGACTTAATCAATGTAACTGCACATATATCGATTAGTAAGTATTGTATGAAATCGAGTAGTGTGTAGACAGCATAGTAGTAAATGTATGAGACTATTGTGATAAATGTGATCGATAATTAAAATTTCCACTGCAAATGTGATTTAAATGGTAATAACGCCTTTGCCTTCTTCTGTTTGCTTAAGTTTTGCCTGATCCCACCACCTGTAGTTTCCTGTATATTTAACACCTTCAAGGGAAAATCCTGCAAAAATACGCATGAATATAATTAAAAACGGGCTCTGGAATCCAATAGCGATTAAGTTTTTGCTATACAATCATCAGAGATGTTCTCTTTTTGTATGGTAGCTCATACACATACATTGTCCATTTTTTCCCCACTCCGTGTTGATTTATTGCTCTAGTCTGAAAAGTGAAAAATAATAACCAGGAGTGGAGCTTTTGCGGTTGATGAAGGAGTTTTTAATCCAAAAGCCTAGACCTCCGAAACAACATTCACACACACACACACACACACACACACACACGAACGACGATGCTTGCACCAAAAGGACAAGGGAGCACATTTTCTGCGACTGCTGCACAAGCTCAGCATCACATGGATTAATGGAAAATAAGTCTCATATCTCTGCTTACCATATCATTTGTTTTTTTAACCCCCCCGCACTTGAGAAACAAATACTTGTCTGTATGTCACCAGTCACTGAAATACGTCATGCCACATATCATTGGAACGCTTGTATTCTTTGATACATATTCATATTTAAAAACATACTCACCACAGGAACATCGCGATCAGTCTGAAACATGATACCTGAAAACTATAAAAAAAAGGGTAGGTCACCAAATATGTCATCTTGCAGCCATGAAATTCGACAACAGTACGTAACCATGCCCTCCTTACATCCGTGAGAGTCTAGTGAATTCAACCATGTAAGATATTTACTCCAAAACACACAATAATGCTAACAGATCAATCTGCCGAAAAGCTTCTCTGCATCAATGGATGTTGCTTGTTGCTGACTGTCTGTTTAGCCCCATAATTCCATTTTACCTTTATTATTATTTATTTTCTATAGGCTGTTAGCATCTAAACTTCTGATTGACATATCTTTGGCCAATTGCAGGCTATGTTTGAGAGTCCGCACCCTGCATTAGCCTATACAAGCTTGTATTGCTAAAAAAAAAGACTACGCCTCCTTCACTTCAGAATAACTTTAGCCAATAGTGACCGATTCAAATGATGATTGACACATTGGTTAGCAAATGAAATTCGGAATAAATCGATATGAAAATATACCTTTTTTTTCCAAATTAGAACTTAAGATAAGTGTGCGTAACGCCCCCAGTGATTCATTTTTATGTAGGGTCGCGTGGATCCTTGAAAAGTCTTACAAGGCTTTGAATCCATTATTTTTAAAATAAGGTCTTAATTGGTATTAAAATGTCCAATTTTTGAAGTTCTTAAACATGTGAACACAATAATAGGAATCATGTTTGTTTGAACTAAAAAGATGTAGTAAGATTTATCATTGGTCTTATTTAATAATTCATCGTTTTATTTCTGACAACATCTCGTGACCACACTATCAGAACTATTAAGTCGGTGACGTGGTTTCAGTCGAGCCTTTCAAAGCAGACGCATGTCTTAGGTCTACCCACTAGCAAAAACGTTTACTTTGGACAATGGTTAAGTGTACATTTAATAAGAAGTGGCTGTCCGACGAACGTTTTTCCCCATTGATAAAAGCTGTGCCAGTGAATGCGTACAAGGCACAGTGTATTGTAGCCAAGAAATATTCAAGAAAAATAAGAATTTCAGTTTTTGTTTTGTTTGTTTCAGCTGTGTTTTTTTTTTCTTGGTCGACTTGATTTTAAATTTGTTTTCAAAAGGATTTAACAAGTCTGAAAAAGTCAACTTGTCTTAACGCTCTCGGAACCCTGTATACAGACACAGCCCAACTTACGAATGAGTTTCCGGACGATCGTTCGGAAGTTGAATTTGTTCATAAGTTGCTTAAGTGCTATATTTTGAATGTTTAAGGTTTATATAAGTATGTTTAAGGCTTGTATAGGTAACCTGTATTGTTTTTTACTAAAGAATAAACATTTCATAAAATAATGTGCTCTTTTGACATAAATAAAGTTAAGTGTACCTTACTTTTGAAAGATGTGCACGAGATATTAAACAATAAAAATGTCAAAGTTCTTAGCTCGGTGGAGACACAGTATAGTTACAGTTTTACACACAAACTGAGACTGTGACTGGAAGAGGAAATCATTGGATGCTAGGGGAGCTCTTACAGCGCCACACACCGGTAGCGGCGGAAAGAAGCACTGCATGTCCTGTACTCGGAAAAAGGTGCACACAATAAAAAATCTCGAAACCCGAACATTTTTTCATATCTACCGTTTTACATAAGTCGAATGGTCGTAAGTAGGGGAGCGTCTGTATTACTCTTATTTTTTAATATGACAGAGTCGGGAAGCCTTGAAAAAGACAGATTTTTGCCTTCTAAATACAGCCGTTCAAGCCCGCTGGACTGAAATCCGAGAACAAATCTAAGTTAGTAGGTAGTAAATGGGGATTTCACTTGTCCTTTCAAGTGAATGGCTTTGGTTTCTTCTTGGTGACAGCAGAAGGATTAACACCACTAACACAACTAATTGGACAGATTAGGATGGATTTGGCCGCTTGGTAACCATCACCATTTTCTGCTCCCTCCCATTCTTGTTTTTCCTCAAAAGCATTGTTCTTTTAATTCTCTAGGCCTACGGACAGCCAGTATTTTTTTTATTTGTATCCTTAGTGTAGTTCCATTCCATTTAGTTTAATTCCACTGTCTTTGTTTTGCGTTGTTTAAATCCAACCTCTGGGTACTGTTGATATGACACCCCCCCCCCCTATTGTTGGGTGTTTATTGGTATTGTTTTTTTTTTTTTAAGCTTCCGACTGTGGAGAACAAAGCCTTTTAATTCCTACATGAATTCGACCCTTTGTCAGTTTACGGAGGAAGGGAGGGGGAAATGAACAAGGCAGCCTCTGTGGTTCTTCCATTGGATCAGGTCCCATACGACTTTGGCCATGTTCCAGATGAGTTATCATGCGTTCCTTCTCCTGTTGTCTTTCTTTATTCTCCTTTTATCTTACCGTGACGTTAGTTTTCCTTTGTATACTTGTGGTATATTTTAAATCCAGGCATTAAAAAAAAATCTCACCTTTTGGAGAAATTCACTGTTTTGAAGCCAAAAAAGCTGACCTATGTGAATTGTGCTGAACCGGTACGGGTGGGGTTTTTAAAACCCATTTATTGTTCACACACAAGCCAGTGGAAGTGCTAGATGTAAGAAGGCAGAAAAATAATACTTTGAATCAGCGAAATTATTTGTTTTTTATTTTCAATGTTTTTGTTTTTCATTGTAAAATCTGAAATATCATCAAGTAGTAGGGGTTACTCGTACCCCCATTTGAGAACCACTACCCGAGACGAGGCATTCTCATCTGTGAGGTTTTATATACTGTGTGCACAGTTCAGAAGCGATTACATTGATTTGCAATAGTGTCACATTGACCCCTTTGATACAAAGCTATAAACAATAGTGACCCTAATCTTGGGTCATTGTAAGATTGCCCTAAAGCTGAGGGATACACCTTGCGGGAGCTTAACCGGAGTTATGGCTCCAGGCACTGGGCAACACACATGCACACATTTATGGATAATAGCAGTGTGTCAGCGATGTGTCTCGCATGTGTGGCCAGTGACCAACGGATAACTGCTTGTCAACACAAGTGATGCTTTTGTGTCCTTGTGCTGTTTGCTCCACTAAGAAAGATGATCCACAAACTTGTTTGTCCGTTTGATATGATCTTATAAAGCTCCGCCAAGACGTCTTATGTCAACAATGCATGTACTGTATATCTTTTTAGAACCCATGCGCACTCCGAAGAGGCTGAAGATCGCCGAGACCAGGGCCCGCCTGATTGCGGTGGACTGGGAATCATTAGGTTACAACATCACCCGCTGTCACACATTCAACGTTACCATCTGTTACCACTACTTGACCGCTAACAACCGCAGCAAGGCCGACTGTCTGGACATGGACCCTTTAGGTGCGTACAGTATAACTAGAATTACCTGATACCCTTTATTTTAAAAGCAATAATAGTACAGATACCCAAATATACCACACAAAATTCCCTTTTCTCTGCAAAAAGTCTGTCTATCAGTCTGTCCGTCCATCCATCCGTCTTTATCTATCTATCTATCTATCTTTTTCTCTTTCTCTCTTTCTCTCTTTCTCTCTCTAAACTACTTTATAAATCCTGATCTGTGTGTGTTTGTGACATATTGGCTTGGAAACGTCTGAACTGATTTTTGTTCAAATGTACACAAGTGTACTTTAAGCTCTGCCAGTGTCCGTTGCTAGGTTTTGTGTCAATGCACCCCGAATAAATACGAAAGAATCAATAAACATCTGCTTTTGTGTGATTTGCTTTTGTGGGCACTTAAATGCCCTCTGCCAAAAAAATTGGGTACTGAAGCTTCGGAACACTCCAACCAGCCAAATCTAATCGCCCAGCAACAATAAATTGCCATTTTATTGGTCATTTTGCTTGTACAGTATACCTTTAAATCCAACATAATGTTTCTTCACTATTGCAATTTTTTCATGGCAATATAAAACAATTGTCAAACATTTTTTTTTTAAACTCTTTTCTTTACAGCTCCCCGCCACATCGTGGGAAATCTGCCGCCTTACACCAACGTCAGTTTGAAGATGATTTTGACTAATCCAGAAGGACGTAAAGAGAGCGATGAAACCATTATCCAAACAGATGAAGATGGTGTGATAGTTTTTTGTTTTAATCCAAAAATCTAATCTATAAGACATATATGAAGCTTTGTCTGTCCAACTAAATTTGCCATATATTTTTTTTTTTAGAAATTACATTTTCTCCTCCTTTTCGTTGACAAAGTTGTACACTGATTGTAGCCCTAGTATTGTGTTTATTGAAGGATATTTTTGGGTAAAACATGTAAAAACTTTGTTTCTTTATCAGTTCCAGGTGCAGTTCCTATGCAGTCTGTAAGGGCCACACCGTTTGAAGATAGAATTCTTCTTTACTGGAAAGAACCCTCAGAACCAAATGGAATCCTCATGCAATATGAGGTAGCGGGTCAAAAAGACTCTGGCATTGATTTAGGGTTTCATGCTGCCCCTTGCCCCTAATGAAGAGAAGCAATACCATCTTTTTCCTGCTGCAGATCAGTTACAGCGGTCTTCGTTCTTTCGATCCATCTGTCCCGCTCCAGCGACCGGGTCTCACGGCTCTACCCTCCAACACCACCCATCACCTCTTCTCCCAGTTGCACCCGGGGGTCACTTACCAGCTCTCCATTCGCGCGTCCACCTCTAAGGGGTTTGGCCTGGCCACTACTCTGAATGTGACCACTAATATTTCAGGTGGGGGTTATATATGTTCACAATCATTCATTGCCGCTATAAGGTATTGCATGATTTAATATTTTTGGAATGTATATCAGCCCCAACTATAGACGAATATGACGGATCCGAGGCTTTTCTCAATGAAACTTCTACAACGATCACAATTCTGCTGAAACCTGCACAGGCAAAGGGAGCACCTATAAGGTAATGTAGTGATTCAAAACCTTTTTTTAGTGATGTAAGTCATGCAATTATTTTATTTTTTGCACTAACCCCATACAAGCGGAACAATTTTTGGGGGGAATATTGACGCACCATAATAGTTGTATTCTCTTCCAGTGCATATCAGATTGTGGTAGAGGAAGTAAATCCCCGCCGAGCACGTCGCCAAGCCTCCTCTGACTGTTTTGAGGTATTTTTGATCAACCTTTAAGTAGATTAAAGTAGTCAAAATTCCTAAACTAATTTATTTCTCTTCTTAAATGCAATGTGAACTCAGTGTTGTATCCGGTTTATGCTAACAAAGTGGTATGCCCTTATGCAGGTTCCAGTTTCTTATCACAGCGCATCTAGCGGAGGATCCCCGTATTATTACGCTGCTCAGCTGTCCCCTAGCAATCTTCCAGAGCCCCTTCCCTTCACAGTGGGAGACAATAAGACATACCAGGTAAGGCCTTTGCAGCTCAAACAGATTTTTGGTTGTGGTTTTCCGGCATTTGCCAGGTTTATTGTCTGACTGCTTTTTATTCTTTAGGGTTTCTTGAATCCTCCGTTGGCCCCCAGGAAGAACTACAACATCTACTTTCAAGCTGTGAGCAGCACTGAGCGGGTAAATATTCTTGTTCTTTCTGTACTGGCCTACACATGATCTCTCTAATCAGCAATGTTTTAATATTTTATGTGCTGATTAAGGATCTTGTCACTTTATACGAGTATATATAACAAGGGTCTGTATTAAAGCAGATTCCAGACATTTTATGGTATTGGCCGATACCAGGGTCTGCTGCCTAATTGGGGCTATTTACAAATACGAATTCAAAGTTAAAGGAGTGGAAGAAATCTTATATTAAAGATAAATAGTTTGTTGGATTACTTGTGTAAGATATTTCTTTAGAAATATCCATTATTTTTAAATGTTTGTGGCATCAATATCAATAACTACTCAAATGTGGGCAAAAATATTTTCTCAAACATCCCTAAGTTAAAAAAAAGAAAAACAATTGCATTTAGAGTACCATAGAAAACATATAATACAGCAATATACTCAGTTGACCAATACAATCAAAGTATTAGTGTCAGATAAGAAAAGGTGGTATCAAGGCCTTTTCAAACATTGTAAGGTGGAAGTTTCATCTTTCAGCTTTTGTGTTCTCATTTTTCTATTTTCCCTTTAGGAAACCAAAACACAGTGCTTAAGACTTGCTACTAAAGGTAAGAACAAAATCTATTTTTCGATCCAATTGAGTGAGGTTCATTTTTCTATTCATGCACCCTCATCATCACCCTCCTTGTAGTTGTCTTGTGTCAATATGAAACCACACCATTCAATTCTTTTTTTTTCACCTAATGCACTATTACTGTCCTTGTAGTTGTCTTGTGACAAAACGAAACCACACCATTCAGATGTTTTTTTTTTCCTCTTAATGTGGTCCCCTCCGTTAACAGAATGTAGTGAACTGCATTAACAACTTGTCATCCTCTTAGCCAGCGGAGTGTTCCATAAAAGCGGACATCCGCATCATGAGTATTAAGGATATAATGCTAGGGGGAAGTATTTGTGTGTGCATGTGTGAAAGGATCAGATCGTGCAGTGTTTTTATTTGATGTTTTTCCTTTTTTTTATTTAATCTGGGTCCATATGTTTGACAGCAGGGTATATGAGGCGCTTACTTGACCTGGAAAACGGACATATGCATCGAGTTGTTTTGAGGAATTGGATAATGGATGAAGTCAATCCGTCCTTTACCAGCATCAATGTTTTCATAATTTCAGTTGCAGAGCACAGAGGTCAAAGTTGAGGTCAAAGTTGATAGTACGAATCGGCGAATCGTGCCGTTAATGTCATAAAAGTGATGTCGGCCTTCAATGGACCGACAGGCTGCGGCTATGCCCTGCTAGACCTTGAAGGATTGTTAAACTAGACTGATAAAAAGGGACATAATTTCCTCTACAATCAGCCTTAATGGCCAAGGGAATAATCATTAAAATGGATTTAGTTGC